>NW_007247086.1:643580-672772 GCF_000164805.1 Carlito syrichta
CACGGGCTCAGGCAATCCACTCACCTCGGCCTCCCAAAGCGCGGGATTACAGGCTGAGCCACCAAGCCCAGCCTGTTGTGAGCATTTTAAAAGATGACAAAAAATGAAAAATAAAAGTTGACAAAGGACCAATACTTAGGGAGCATCTAGCAAGTAGTAGTACTCGAAGAGTATAAGCTTTATTTTTTAACAGTCAAGATTATTTCTTAACTGCTTTTGTCAGAAGCAGGTGTGGAATTAATTTTTGAAGTCTTACCTTCTATTTGAATTAAACAAGGCTTCACTGAGCACCAGACAGGTCATTCAACAAATATTTGCTAACTACCTATAATGTGCAAGTCTTTGCACAGGGCTCTGGGGAAATAAAGGTAAATGGAATACAACCCTTGCCTCCAAATGGGAGTCCCATGGAGTAAAGGACCTCAGAATCCAGTACTTCACAGGGTCCCAGTGTGGGGCAGGATAGGTACAAAGACAGTTTCTTCCAAGGATTCTTTCACACAGCTTCTGTACAGAGACATCAGCTTTTTATGCAAGTGGTAAGGTAAGCTGGGATATAATTGGACACCAAATTGGCAGAAGTGTTCCTGTAACCTTAAACAGAGAAGCCAGATGTGAAGCTAACCTGGTTACAACATCTGGCACCCAGTAGTTAATCAGTATTTTAGGATTAGCTAAGCCAGGGTCTTGGTCCTTTCAACCTTACAGGTAACCACCCCAAACTGCATGCAGGAAGTCAACCTTCCCTCTGGAATGCTGCTGTTGGGTCCAGCAATTATAATTAACTGTATTTCCCCAAACATATCCCAAACCCAAACTAGCACCCCAAATCAGCTCTCCAGGTCCACTGAGAGAGACAGATAGTCCCTGGGCTCTGTTTTCCAGGGAATAAGTGTAGAGCAGTGGTCTCTACTTCCCCAGTTGTGGGAGAAACGTATGACAGCTTCTTTTCTGAATGTATTTTTCCCAGGGTAACCATCATAAAAGTGTCAGTCTCTGCTGGCTGAGATATTTTTCTCCTTTTCAAATATCCTATTGTTCTTTTTATGTTTATTGTTTCCTTTATGCCTCTTTGATAGCTTCTTTTTGAGGCCCTGTAAGATATTTTGATACTGAGTCAGGAAGCCAGATGTGAAACCCTCTATTATTCTGCCTCTTATTTTGATTTAAAGTTACATGCTCCCTTATGGAAGAAAACAATAAAAAATACAGTGTTGGGAGAAGGAAGGAATGTGGAAGATGAATAGGAAACTGTTTCATCAGGGAATGAAAGAAGGATACTGGGCATAAACAATCGATACAAGAGAGCATGAGTGACATTTAGATAGTCTATTAGCCCATTAATGCTTTGTTAGAAAATGGCATTTCTTGAAGGTATGGCAACTGTTGAAAGACAATCTAAACCTGTGATTTCTCTGGGTATTTGTCTAATTCAGTGTAATCATCTTCTTTTATGTATTAATTATAGCTTAGTTTCACAACCGGGATGAACAGCAGAGCCAACATCAAATCAGCCCAGATCTGATTATCATCCCTTGACGAAATTCTTATCCAGGATGGTATTCTGAATGTTGATCCTCTAAGGACTGATCTGGCTGAAGGTAGCACATTGCACTGGATGTTACATGTCGGAAGTGAAGTAATCTCTACTCCATTACATGCTAGTTGTGGATTTTGAACAAGTCGCTTTATCTTCCTGGGATTCCGTTGCTTAATCTACAAAATGGTCACTCTGTTGACCTGACGGCATCATTTAGAAGCTCCACTGGGAAAATGCTTAAGCACATGCAGTAAACTTTCTTTTTATTTTATTTTATTTTATTTTAGTTGGAGTCTCGCTTTGTTTCCCAGGATGGAGTGCAGTGGTACACTCACAGTCACTAGAGCCTTGACTTGCTGGGCTCAAGGGGTCCTTCCTCCTCAGCCTCCTAAGTAGCTAGAACCACAGGCATGTGCCACCATGCCTAGCTATTTTTTTTATTTATTGTAGAGACAAGGGCCCACCAACTTGCCCAGGCTGGTCTCAAACCCCTGGGCTCAGGCAATCCTTTCGCCTCTGCCACCTAAAGTGCTGGGATTACAGTTGTGAGTCACCATGTCCAGACTTATTTTATCATTATTATTTCTGTAAACTTTAAGTTGTTAAAACAAATGTTAATTTCAGTCCCTGAATGAACAGAGACGTTGTCTCCGGCTGTACAAGTAGATTCGTCTTGACCAGTCTTAATCAGATTCCAAGTTAGGTGTCTCTTGCCCACAGTAGGCACCCAATCCACAGAACTGACCAGATGGCTTGTGGGGTATGAGCTCCAACCTGAAGAAGAGACTTCACAATCCCAGTAAGGAGACAGATAAAAGGTGACAAGCCACTCACTCAAAAGTCAAAATAAGTTCACTCAAATGGCAAAGAGGCATTTTAAACTTTATGTGTGTTTCCATTTTAAAGTAAGTGGAAGGATCCTTCAAAGACAAATTCATTTCATCAAGCCACAAATGGAACAAAAACAACCTATAATTATAATATAGCATTTTCTGAATATTTATTACCTTTAACAGACACAAGCATCATTTCTTTTATTCCTAATGTAGCTCCCTATAAAGTAGCAAGAGAGATAATTTAAGAATTAGGAGAATATGTTCCAGAGCCAATCGTTCAAAGAGATATCCTGGTAATTGGTGGAGTAACATCAGGAAAGCAGGTCATCAGGGCAAGGCTTGTTGCTGTTACTTAGAGAAACGGATAATAAAATACTCATATATTTAAAATTGTTTTGATGCCGGTTGGGGTACAGCACAAAACCCATGAATTCTTTGGCTCATTTCTAAAATGAATTTTAGAGCAGCCAGCAAAGTTTTCAAGCAAAGTTTATTAGAGAAAAAAGGGAGAAAAGAAAGTGAGACATGTCAGAGCTGGTGGCATGAGTGATAGAATCTGCACCTTTGCTCTTTACAATAGACCTGATATATCTTCACAATGATTGATATGCTAAAAAGGGTAGAGCTTAAGTAACCATCACTCTGGAGATTGGCATCTCTAGGGGAGAGGAGTAGTCTTTTCCTGACCACATTGTCTTTTGCAGGAGACTTGTCAGACATTTCCAATTCACAAGTTTCTGAGCTACAAGGTAGTCTAATTATCATTTCTATGACTTTGGTTAGTTAAGGGGTGGTATTGGGTCTTCCCACCTTCAACAGGGAACCTAAAATTTCTTAGTGATTATTATGCTAAACCATGAATTGAACAGTTGGACTGTCCTAGTCTTACATCTTATGGAATTTTCTTTTGATTACCTGAGGGGTTGAGGTAGGCTGCCAGCTTGGCCTGTAGTTAAGTATAATTTTAAAAATATATGAAAACTTCCTAAAACCTGCCTATAGAAAATATACCAATCTATGTCTAACCTGTACTAGCTACCCTGCCTCAGTTTGCCTGTGTATGTGTGTTTGTTTGATTTTTCCCCTTGATGTACATATAACTGCATAACATGCAAAAATCTACTAGGAGTTCAGTCTATGCCCATTTAAGGGCAATATTAAGAAGCATGGTGTTAAGACCTGTGCACTTTCTCCTGATCAGATCATATCAACATGGAATTTCTTGTTCCCGAGACCCCTTTAGCCCACTTTCCATTCCTCAGCCTATGCCCCTTGTAGCTTAATTTTTCTTCCTCCTTTTTAAATTAATAAACCTGATCAAAGACCATCTGTCTACTGACTTGCAACTGAGGTTAGCACATCAGAATGTGATGAATGTTTCATTGTATGTTAACATCATTTTAATTATGAAAACTGAACGTTAAATAAAAATACCCCATTTGCATCTCTTCTAAGCTCAGCCTTCTTTATGGTTATCCAGGAGAGAAAGAAGGGGAATTCTATCACTTAATTCTGTGGGAGGATGGGGGACCTTGTGCCCGCCCTGCACCAGAGACCTGGTTTCATTCCTTGCTTTTTAGTATGATAATGACATCTTTCTCATTCTCAAGGAAGAACCAACTCTCCAAAGTTTTTGTGTTTTTAAAGACACAATCGGGAGCAGACTTACTTAACTCATTGGTTGAAAAGCCATTGCTTAGCTGTGGGAAAAAAAAGCAGAATAGCTAATAAAAACTCATCACAAGCCTTCTGGCTAAAAGGTAGTTTTGTTTTGCAAATTAGATTCCTTGACACATTGGGAATTTGGTAAAAAGAGATACAGCATTCAAGAGAGTTCCTTTCCATACTTGCCATTGCTGGGTCTGTTGTCTAAGGCTGGCCCTATGGGTGTTGATGCTTGTAGCCTATAGAAAAACATGCAAGGGGATGACTTCGGGCTTTTAATTATTTTTGCTATGTGGCTGATAATTGGGTTTGCAGTTCGCCTTATGCATCTTCAGCTGCCAGAGAAGGAGCATCTCAGACATCAGTGTCCTTTTGAAGATCAAGTCTAGATTTGATCCAGGCAAATTTAGGAGGAGAGGCTATAATATGAAAGTGATGCTGGGTAGGTTGTGGTATAGTTGCTCTGTAGACTCTTTGACCTCACCACAGGAAAGAGTTTCAGAGTGAGTCCAAAGCGTGGCTTAACAAAGAATTTAGTAGAAATAAAGGGGGCACACTCAAGATGGAACCCTTCCCTGAAATTCCACCCCAGTCTCAAACCTTTTGTGATGGTGCCAGCCCTGAGGTCTTATTCCACTTTTGGTCTCCTACCGGTCTTTCAAGGCCATCCTACTGAGAACTTTCTATTTCCACCCTGTAACAATGATCAACCATGTTTAAGTGTCCTGTCTCTTGATCTACACTGGAAGCCCCAGAGAAGAAGATACCATGCCTTATGCTTGGTGCTCCTTATGAAAATGTAGCATCATTCAGGGTTCTCAGTTGATATTTGTTATTGGTATGAGGCTGATGTGTGGAACCAACTTGAGATGGCTTGAGTTGAATGCCTAGTTGCATTAACAGGTCTCTTTTCATATCACAGCATCTCTAGCTGCCTTAAACAGTCTGTCTATACAATAAGTAAAGAGTTGGTCTATACTCCTTCCAGTAGGCAATTGGAAGCCTTGGCATTGTCAGATGTCAGCACTAGTAGGAAACTTACAGAACAGCTTTTCCAATGACTTCATCCTGTAGATGAGAACACTGAAGCCCAAAGAGAAAAGGTGACTTTGTCTAGACTCTCTCAGAAAGTTATGGCCATCTTCCTCATCCTGGCCCTTTGACTATTTTCCCATCACGATGTCTGGCTCCTGATGTTCTCCAGGGACAGAGATCTGTATTTCTTCCTTCGTTGACCATCGTTTTTATTTATCCATTCTGTGTTAGGGTCTTCTTTCTACAACCAGCAGAAACTCAGGTTCTATTACTAAAAGAAAAATAATATTCATTATAACTCATATGCTTGGTATAGTACAAGCCACTGTAGGAAATTTAAGATATATTTGATATGGGTTTTACTTACAAAATACATGTGGTATAGGAGAGAAGGCAGGACATGTACATGTAAAATTGTTAACACAAGTATAGAGCAGAAAGTGACAAATGTCCAAAGTGCATTAACGAACCAGACTACTGAAACAATTACTCAGGAAGAACCTTCCTGAAGAAAGCAGTGCTGGGTAGCTGTGGATTAAAGCCAATCTTGCATGTCAGACAACAAAGCTGGGGTCATGGCTGATCACATAACTTTCACTGAAGTGTTAGGGGTGGGGAGGTTGAGAGAGACAGGGCTTCATGATGGACATTTCTGTGGACAGTTGCTTTTCCTGGCTGCTGCTGTAATTCCTGATACATACACAGTCTTGACATGTGCTCAAGATGGACCAAATAAGGAGGCACTCTGCCTCTGCTTCTTTATATTCATAAACCTGGATTATCTTAATAATGTTTATGGCAGAAATACCCTGGCATCAGTTATAGGCCATTCAGACAGTTGAAAACTAGTGCTACATTAATCATTGCATCTATTAGCAGTATGTCATTATTGGCTTTTTTTCCTCCCATTTGCCCAAAAGTTCAAGGTTCCAGCTTTATACCAAGAAGACAGTCCAAGGAACATAATGTTGGAGTGAGTTTCAGCTGTTCCCACAGTCAATGATGCATTTGTCTCCAAGCACTTAGGATGTAGCCCAGTCAAGTTAAATATGCATTCTCCTAGAAAGCTGTCCACTTACTTATAGTAGCATGTTGGATTTAGCTGGTAAAATATGCTGACCATACTCCAGTTGAACTACTGTAATTGTAATTTTAAAAGTGTATTCATTAAACAATTTGAGCAAATTGAACATTAAAGAAACCCAGCTCTTCAGTTCATGAGATGGCTTTCTTTTTCCTTCTCCATTTTTTTTTCAGTATGTATAAGATATGTCAAGTGCTTGTACTCCTCGCTTCAGAGAGCCTCCAGGAAGTCACACTCTGGAGTTTCAGCCCAGCAGTCAGGCCTCACCTGGTCTCCATTATGCCTGCCTCCTATGCTGCTTCCTGCTCCTCTCTCTATAGATTGCCTTTGGAATCCCACCTAGAGTCCAAGCCCCCTGAAGGCAGGACTTGGGTCTTAGCCTTGCTACATCCTCCTTGCTCCTTCAGCATCCAACATAGGAGTCTTACAAATGGTGGAGCTTTAGGAAGATGTGGTGAATTCATTATTAACTAAGGCGTTTTTCTAATTCCTTGACATCCTGGTGCAAAAGATGACTCAGAGATTATATCATTGAGGAGGTTTATTAGTTCCTACAAAGGAAGTTTAATGACCTAGAGTTGAATTTTCTATCCTACAAGCCACTGACTGGCCCCTGGAAGACAGAAGAGTCACGGCAAGGAGATTTTGATTGCATGTTTACATTATATATTTTCTTCACAAACACATAACAAAAGTACAAACATTATAAGTTGGAAGTATACAACATTTTTTGACTTTTTGATAAGAGTCTTTACATTGAAAGACATTAAGAATTCATATAGGTCAGGTTCAGTGGCTCATGCCTGCACTCCCAGAACTTTGGGAAGTGGAGGTGAGAGTACTACCTGAGCCCATAGGTTTGAGATCAACCTGAGCAACTTGGTGAGACCTAGTCTCTACAATAAATCAAGAAAAATTAGCCAGGCATGGTGGCCAACCTTAGTTTCAGCTACCTGGAAGGCTGAGGTGAAAGAATCACCTGAGGCCAGCAGGATAAAGCTGCGGTGGCCGTAAGCGTCCCTCTGCACTCCAGCCTAGGCGACAGAGTAAGACTCAGACTCAAAAAAAAGAAGAATTGCATTGTAGAAAATGTAAGAATAAAGTGAGGGATTGTTGCTTGTGGCTTTCTCATCCCAAAAGGGATGACAATGTTGAGACTAAATAGGCCCCAAGTCCACAGGTTCTCCTGGTGGACCAGGACCTGCCTTGTGCTGTGGTTGACCATTTTGCTTTGGTCTGTATTTCCAAGCTGTCTCCAAGAAGAGATAGGCAAGACTACTGAAATGAGATGCTTTGAGTGGTGTGAAGAAAGCTCAAAGGCCCTTCAACCTTCTCTGCCATATCCACAGTTAGCTTTGGACTTTGGAACTTGTTAAAATGCCAACCCCAGGTGGGAAGAGGTCTGTTGGGAAGGGGATGGGCACTCTTTAAGCACTACTGGAGTGAGGGCGAGTGTTCTGACACTGGGCATGCAAGAAGTACCAAGGAGGTTTTCCAAACAAGCCTCCAAAGCACAGAAAAGAATCGTTATTTTTATTTTCTTCTTTTTGTTTTTTTCATTTTAGAGTTGTGAAGTGCATATGGGGATTTGCTACATAAGTAAATTGCATGCAAATGAAGTTTGGGCTTCTGGCTAGCCCTCTCTCCCCCAGGTAGTGGACACGGTAGCCAATGGGTGGCTGTGTGCCCCTTATGTCCCCTCCCTCCCTCCGTCCCATGTTTAGCAGTGTCTGGCATCTGAGCTAGTGTCGGGAGCAAGAGCAGAGATAAGATTCCAGGCGCAGAGGAGGAAGTAGAAACCTAACTTCACGGTCATATCCCTGGGCCCCCAAGATGTAGCTATCATCCAGAACATGCTCCTAGTCTGTATTCAACAGCCAAGGAAATAGACTCAGAGGCCCACAGAGTACAGGAACCACCTCTGAGGAAAGCCCCAGCCCCCTGTTTCATTTGGGAACACGGGGTAACTCTTCCTTAGCATGCAGTTTAATATGGCTCAAGTAACGCCTTATTAGAGAAGGCATAAGTGTTACCTTGCCCTTGTGGAACCTGAAGGAGACTGTCAGAGGGGCAGAAACCACCCCTCTACAGTGTTTGTGGTCAAATACAAATGAGTGTTTCCGGTCTCAGACCCAGATACAGAAAGTTAATGGGCTGGGGTCAGGGAGGCCAAAGCTTTTCAGCAGCAGCAAGGTCTAGGTGAGGGGTAGGGCAGACTGCCGGATTGTTCAGGAGATGGGAGACAGCGCAGAATGGACACGTGTGCTAGGGAAAAAGGTCCCTGAGCCTTTTATGGGGGCATTGGAGGGTGAGGTAAACCAATAAACTGCTTAATGTGATGACAGTTTTCTAGCTGAATGTGTGTATCATCCTGTCCATCACAGAATTTCAAAAGCATCTGGCTCAGCATTCATGTTTTGTGGAACTGTCCTCCCCAGGACTCCAGACAGAAGCCCTGTTGAGGTTCTTGCTCACTTCCAGTGGGTTTCACTATCGGGCTTCTCTCTCCCTGCCTCTCTAAGACCTCTCTCTTCTCCTGTTCTCCCTGCTCCATCTCAACCTCCTCCCTCCATCCCATCACATTTTCCCCTCCCCCTCCCCCTCACTTCCACCCACCACTTGAAACGCAGAACTCTCAATTAGACCTGCCTCTCTGCCTAAGTCACTAGCTTACGGCTTCCTATTATATTAATTGCTGCATGTAGCAAAGATGACTTTTTTTTTCCTTGCCAGATCTCTCCTCAGCCTTATTATTGTTCGGAAACCATAAAACTGAAAACTGCATTTTTATGACTCCAAATGACCTTCAGAATTCCAGACACAGCCGACTCCTGCTTGGCTATAATATTTTGGCTCATTAATTTCAGAGAAGATATTCCGATTTATAATTTTATTAAGTTTCTGAAGATTTTTAATACTGTGTTTCTAAATATGATGAACTTCTCTCCACCAAATTTTAATTAGAGAGCATATTAAATCCTCAATTAATGTTTGTGGTAATGCATATTTAATGTCCAATAACATTTGATCAAGATCTTTTCAAAGAGGGAGGAACTGGGACATGCTGCCTCCTTGGCTCTCACGGATGGATAGAATGGCCATCTCTTCTTTCCCCACCAGTAGGGTAGACGCCCATTATGGAAGACTGGTGGGGAGCACAATTAGCACTCGCTCTTAGCTTCCTGCAGTGCAGGGAGCATTCTGACACTGGGTATGCAAGAAGCACCCCGGGGATTTTCAGGACAAGCATCCAAATCACAGAAAAGAACTGTTCTTTTCTTTTCTTCTCTTTTTTTTATTTTAGAGTTATGGGGTACACGTGAGGACTTACTACATATAAGTCAGTTGCATGCCGGTGAAGTCTGGGCTTCTATCTAGCGAGTCCTCTCTCCCTGGCAGTGGACCTGGTACCCAGGGTATGGTGGTGTACCCCTTTACCCTCCCTACCTCCCTCCTTTAGCACTGTCCAGCATCTGTCTTCCCACCTTTATGCTCATGGGACCAGCAATCAGGGCCCGCTTTTGAGTGAGAACATGTGGTATTTGGTTTTTTGTTTCTGTGACAATTTGCTTAGTATGATTACTTCCAGTTATATCCATGTTGCTGCTAAGGACACAATTTTGTTCTTCTTTATGGCTGTATAATATTCCATCATGTATGCTCATATTTTCTTTATCCAGCCCACTTTCGATGGACATCTGGGTTGGTTCCATATTTTTGTGTGTGTGAATAGTGCTGCAATGAATATACATGTGCAAGTATCTTTGGGGTTGGGCAATTTATATTCCTTCAGGTTTATTCCCAGCAGTGGGATTGCTGGATCATATGGTAGCTAAATGGTTAGTTCTTAGAAAAAACACCTCAGTGCTTTCCACAAAGGTTGAACTAGCTTACATTCCCACCAACGGCATAGAAGCATTCCCTCAGAATGGAACTTTTAAAACTATATACCTTCAAGGTATCTCATTTCTTCTTTTGATCTGTAATCTATTTCTCCATGCATAACACACTTTAGTACAGGTGTCTGCAGACTTTCCCTAAAAAGGTCCAGGAAGCAAAAATGTTAAACTGTAGGGCCACTCAGTCTCTGTCACAACTACTTGACTCTGCCCTTGTAGTGTGAAGACAGCCACAGATGATGTGTAAATGCGTGAGAGGAGCAGTGTTCCAATAAAACTTTCTGGACACTAAAATTTGAATTCCGTGTAAGGTTTGCATATTATGTTGTTCATTTATTAATTATATTATATTGTTAATTTTATTTTTTTTCCACCATTCAAGTTGAAACTCATTCGGGTACTTTTTCTGGAGGCCACTGGAATCATCTGTTTCTGTTTCTCATCGCTCTTAAAGTAACCCTTGCCTTCCACCATCAGGGGACCAATTGGAAGCAAGACACAAGTCACCAGGCAAGCTCAGGTGTGCCCCTGGCTCAGGGATGGCAGCTGGGTGTCTACCACTTCATTCTTGCCTTGGCCTGCAACAGGAAGGATCTCCTCCTCTGCTCTCTGGAATCTCCACTCTCTTGAGAGCTTGGGAATCTTCATCTAGAAAGCCCATCCAGGGAGGCCTTTCCTCTGAGGGAAGCACAAAGAATCCAGAGGCACATGACATGGCTGCAGTGTGGAAAATGGGTTTCTCTTTCCAAGGACTGGCCCTTAGCTGTGTTCAAGGTGCCAGAGGGAACTCACCTCCTTCCCTCTCTCTCTCCCTCCCTCCCTTCTCTCTGCTTCCTTTACTCCGTCCCTCCCTCTCTCCCTCCCTACCTTTCTCTCTTCCTCCCTCTCTCCCTCTCTCCTTCCCTCCCTTTCTCTCTCCCCCTCCGTCTTTCCCTCCTTCCTTGCCTCCTTCCCTTCCTTTCTCTCTCCCTCCCTCTCTCCCCTCTCTCTTCCACCTTCCCTCCCTTCATCTCTCCCTCCCTCCTTCCTTCCTTGCTTCCTTTCCTCCTTCCCTCCCTACATTCTTCTTTCCCTCTCTCCTTCCCTCCCTTTCTCTCTCTCTCCCTCCCTCCTGTCTCCCTCTTTCCTTGCCTTCTTCCCTCCTCCCTCCCTCCCTCCCTGTCTCCTTCCTTCCTTTCCTTCTTCCCTCTCTGTCACCTTCTCTCCCTTTCTCCCTCCCTGCCTTTATCTCTGTCTCCCTCTCTGTCTCCCTCCTTCCCTACCTTCTTCCCTGCCTCTCTCCCTCCCTGCCTTCCTGCCTTCCTCCTGTCTCTCTACCACCCTCCTTGCTTCCCTCTCTGCCCACTTAGCTCCCTCCCTGCCTCCTGCCTCCCTCTAGCTTTCCCTCCCTCTCTCTCTCCACTTCCTCCTTCTTCCCTCCTTCTCTCTCTTCTTCCTTCCCTGTCTTCCTCCCTCCCTCAAGTCCCACTGTGGTGTTCTATCCCTCCATAGCCAGGCCTCTCCTTTTATATAGCTGACACTCACTCATGCATCTCCGTGGGGGTCTTTCCCATGGTGTCAGGGAGGTGATCTTCGTTGGAGCTGTTGGTTCCACCTCCCTCCCTTCCTCTCCAGTTGCTCTGCCAACCTTTGCAGCACAATTGCATCCAGATGGCCAAATAATAACTTCATCATTAAAATAGTTGGTTAACTAAAGCTAATACTGATGATTTCAACTCAGGGTTTTTCTACCCCTGTTCTGGACATCACAAAAACACAGCAATTTAAGACATCGCTGCAGACATCTGTTGTTTCCTATCAATTGGTGACATCACTTGAGTGACTTGGCTATTTTGGGTTTTCTATAACTGGCA
This sequence comes from Carlito syrichta, assembly GCF_000164805.1. NCBI lineage: Eukaryota > Metazoa > Chordata > Mammalia > Primates > Tarsiidae > Carlito > Carlito syrichta. The sequence goes on from NW_007247086.1 coordinate 655,493, forward strand.
TGGAACAAGGAGACATTTTGGAAACTATGGGGCCACTGAACGGGAACTCAGACTTGGACTGACCCAGGTCTCACGTTCTGCCTTCTGACTCCAAGTAGCCTTTGTAAGGGATCTCACAGGTAGAGTTCAGCCTCAGTGTTAGAGATTCCTGATCCAGTGGTGGAGAGGTTGGTATATTGGGAACTTCTTCCTCCTTCAATAGGCTGGTGAACTTCTCCCAGGGTCTACTTTCCGGAATGACACAGAAGAAGGTGTTTGATGGGCAGATGCTCCAAAATTGTACAACCATGATCATGCCATTTGGAGGCGTCCTTGGTCCACAGTAAAAATTACTTCCAAGGTCTCTCCTGTGACCTGTTACCCACTGCACTCCCCTTCCTCATCCTTGTCCTTCCCATGGACTCCTGCGCTCCTCTGAACATGGGCAACCATAATTCTCCAGAGCACTTTAAAAGCTATTATTTCACTTTATCTTCACCACAACCCCTTAAATAGGAAGGACATTGTGACTCCCATTGTACAGATGAGGAAACTGATACTGAGGTGGATGCAACAATGCGTTTGAAATCAATCTCTGACTTCCTTAAAGATTGGTGGAAAGTTACTCCCTGTCCACTGCTCTTTTCTCTTTTCTCTCCTCCTTCCCTCCCTACATTCTTCTTTCCCTCTCTCCCTCTCTCACCTGCACGTGGCATAGGAGCAGAGGATTTTGTGATGGAGATGCTCAGAGCATCTGTTGCATATATACACTGTGCCCAAAAAATAGTATACATATTTTAAGAAAGGAAAAGACTATTAAAATTGTAATACTCAATATATACCAGCCTGTCACATGGTGACACTAGCATTCATTTGATGAATGCCACCTTTTGAGTGAACGTCATGCTACACATTGCTACCATAGTTCAATTCAACTTCAAAAAGTAATAGATACCATCTCTTTGGTATCCATATAGATACATAGATACCATCTCTTAAACTATGTATGTATTTTTTGGCACACTGGCATATGTATGAGGGGAAGAAGCCCCCCAAAATGAAATTATCTTTTGGAGAGCAGGCCCCTTGTATTACAGGCTTCACCCACTAGGTAAGTGCTCTAGGAACCCGTGGGCATCAGTGGACTAGCCAGTGTTGTGGTGAGAGGCTGGGTTCGATTTCAGTAAATTTTTTATAAGATTCTTTCAACACATTTGCCCATTTCATGATGGGTGATTTACCAGTGCACCTACACACACCACACTGAGTGTTCACCAGCTTTTGACCAAAAAACGGCATAACTCCCAACCCCACTCTCCCTATTTAACTGATTTCGCCCTGAGCAACTTTTTTTTTGTATCCCTGGAGGAAAAAAATCCTCAAAGGGAAACATTTTGCTGATGTGGAAGAGATGAAACAAAAAATGACAGAAGCACTAAAAGGCATAAAAACTGATGAGTTCAGAAATTGTTTTGAGCAGTGGAAAAAGTGTCTCAACAGGTGAATTGCATCAAAGAGTACTTTAAAGGTGACTGAAATTTAAACATATAAGAATAAATACAAATTTTTTATAAATAAATTCTGTTTTTTGAGGGAGTCCCCCATGTATGTAATTGATATAGATATGTGTATATTTGAAGATGCTTAGAGCACTATTTTATATATATATGTATATATATATACATATATATGTATATACTCATTTTTAAATAAAATACTTCAGATATACTATAAGAGTTTAATTAATGAACACCTCTAGTGTCATACCTAAGAAATAAAACACGACAGGTAACAGCTTGCATCATCTTGTATAATGACCCTCATACCATGTTTCTCCTTTGCCTTGGAAGTAGCCATTATTCTAAATTTAGTGTTCATCATCCTTCATTTTATGTATATATCCCTACACAACACATGAGATCATTTCGCCTTTTAGTAAACTTCATATAAATGCTGTCCATAATGTAGTAACGCTGGATTTTTTCCACTCAACAATCTGGCTTTACGATTCATCCATATTGACACACAGGACAGCAATTCGTGTTTTTCTGTACCCCATAATATTACTGTCTGTTGGGAGCCAGCCATGGAGGCCCACTGAGCGTTAGGGATCAGGAAGGGCTGTTGACCCGAGACCACTAGGATGCGTTCGGGAGCTATTTGACCCCATTTCCTCCCCCTTTCTACTCAGCACTAACCAGATTAAGCTCCTATGAGCTCAAAACATAAAAACTCTGAGACTGGGACGAACACAAGCTAACTTTAGAAGCTCATTGCTCCCATTCTTCCATAAACTGCAGTTTTGGCTTTCACACAACTTATAATTCAAACTCGTGTCACATCTAAGAGCCTTAGTATTGGTCACAGGCTTTTGGGTCATGATCTTAGGATTTACTGAAGGTCTAAATTGTAGAATATAGTTTTAGAAGACAGCCATTTTGTTGAAAGAATGCAGCTGGGTTACTTGCAGTTAGCCCACTGTGAACTTTGGACTGGGCCACATTCCAAACATTCTGGGATGGGCCACTTTCATTTGTAAAGTAAATACTTAAGCTTCTATAGAATTGTTTAACTTGGCATAAATCAATCAGTTTAGGATGAAAAAGGTTTATAGAATATGTCAGTCACGGATTAGGTTATCCCTTATTATGGGATTTTAAGATTATCATATGAAAAAGGTTTAAAGGCAATCATTGACTAAGTTTTCATGGATTAAGGTTTCTGGTGGGTGGGGGACGCCCCTCCCACATCTGACTTTGTGTATAAAAGACCGGTTGTAATTCCCAATAACACACATCGCTGCTGCACTAGACTGGAATCCTGTCTCTTTCTTTTCTCTCTCTCTCTTTCTCTCTTTCTTCTTTCCCCCAATTGCCAACGCCGTCTCCACCTTTGGGGTACGCTGAACCCGGCTGGAGCTGGTCTCCGGCAATTGTCACTGGATATTACGTTTATTACTCAATTTACTATTGATAAACTTGTGGTTTCTTTGCCATTTTGGCCATCACACTGATGCTTTGATAAACATTATACTTGTCTCCTCGGCTCACATTTAGCATTTGTCCAGAAACAGAATTGCCGGGTCATAGTTTGTGTATCTCCATCTTTTTAAGATGTCACTACGTTGCTCTCCAAATTGGCGTTTGATGCCTACCAGAAGCAGCTGAAGGACTCCATGGAACTACCTCCTCACCACGTGGTTGTGTCATACTTTGCCAGCCTGGTAGATATTATCATTGTTTTGGTTATCATTCTCATTTATATTAGAACACAGAATATTAAACTTGACTGAGGTTAACTGGCCCAAACATGCCACACAGTCCAAACAAGAATGTGGACTATCTGTCAGAAGCTAGAATGACTCACTGCTATCAGCCATTAATGGGTATTTCCTGGGCAGGGGTTTGTGAAGGGCACTATCCCAGGTGCCAGGAGACATTCACCATAAAGGCATCTCCATGTATGAATGCCGATGCAAGAGCTGGGGAAAGTGGGTCTGCAGTCCACACTTGTGCTGCTTTCAGGGATACAATCAACACATGCACTATGTCACATGTCTCCATAATGTCAGGCTTGAGATCATGTGTTTTACTGAAGTGGATGACTTACCCCACATTCCCAAGGAGCCTGCCTTTGAAGAGGGAAGAGATTGAAACCCACAAGCAGGAGCCTGATCGGAGGTTGAAGAGTGTGGATGGGGCTCAAGTCATATAAACAGAAAGTCAACCCAACTTTGAAGATGGTCTCAAAGAGATGTATCTTGCTGGCCTATGGTGACAAGAAGGTGCAGATCCCCTGGGCAAGCATATGAAGACTTGCAGCCAGGGAGAGCCAGACTGTTGTGAATCCAAGGCAGATCAGCTCATGCAGGAAGGTCCCACTTCTTGTCCACTAGCGGGCAGCAGACCCTAGTAGGCCAATGTCAGTGGGTCTACCAGGACAGTAACTCTGAGGGGGCATGTAGGCAAATAGCACAGAGAGATAATGGCAGTTCTCTTGGCACAGCTTGTTGGTTTAGGGAGGCCTGAAACAGCAACTACTCATCAGATCCAGAAAGTGAGGTCCACAGACAAGACCTATAAGAGTGTGTGCTGTGTGCCTGCCAGCTTCAGACACTGGGAGCTACTGAGGTCACAGGTATAAGAGCCTGACCTTCAGTCCTTCCTCAGACTTGGGATCTAGCAGAGAGCAAGAAAGGGTGAGAAGGAAGGCATTTAGGCTTCGTACACACAATAACTATGTTAAAAAGAAGTAAACAGCCTGGCATGGTGGCTCATGCCTGTAATCCTAGCACTTTGGGAGGCAGGGGCCAGAGGATTACTGGAGCCCAGGGGTTTGAGACCAGCCCAGGCAACTTGGCAAGACTTCGTCTCTGCAATAAATTTTTTTTTTTAAATAGCCAAACCTGGGGGCATGTGCCCTTACTCCTAACTACTTGAAGAGCTGAGGTGGAAGGGTCACCTAAGCCCAGGAAGTCGAGGCTGTGGTGGCCATGAACGTTACACTACACTCCAACCTGGGCAACAGAGTGAGACTCTGACTTAAAAAAAAAAAAAGAGAAGAAGGAGGAGGAGGAGAAAGAGGAGAAGGAGAAGAAGAAGTAAACATATGACGGGGTGGGGGAGTCTATGGTAAGACCAGTACCAAAAGCTGAAAGGACAATTCAGAGGGTGGTGATGGGGATCCTTGAATGCTGAAAAAGTCACTGAAATATCACCTCACAGTAGTGTCAGCCTTTGCTGTTTTCCAGGCACCCAACACTCTGAACACTTAATCTCATTTAATCTTCTCGGTGACTCTATGAGATAGGCATATCTTATCTCCATTTTACAGATGAAGGAAATGGGGACAAAGAGAGGATAAGAGACTTGTCCCAAATGTCACATTTTGCCAGTGGCAGAGACAAGCTTTGAACCCAGGCAGGGTGGCTAAAAGACCTGGGCTCCTAACCACCATACTGTACTCCCACTATTAGATCCAAGGGTTCCTAAGTAGAGTTGAATTAAAGACTTATGACTCTAAAACTTTTCTAGAGTTGGGTGTGGTGGCTCACACCTGTAATCTCAGTGCTTTGGGAGGCCAAGATGGGAGGATCACTTGAGGCTAGAAGTTTGAGACCACCCTTGACAACATAGTAAAACCTCATCTCTACATAAGTAAATAAGCAAATAGATAGATGATAAAGAGAGAGAGAGAGAGAGATAAGCTGGGCATGATGGCTCACCCCTATAGTCCCAACTACTTGGGAGACTGAGGTAGGAGGATTACATGAACTCAGGAGTTCAGGGCTGCAGTGAGCTATGATTGCACCACTGCACTTCAGCCTGGACAACAGAGCAAGACCTAGTCTCTAAAAATAAAATAAAATTCCAAATGCCTGGCTTTGTTACTGAACATTCAGATTCGATACATTCAAAGTATTAAAAAACTCTTTAGGTACTGTTGATGGGCAAGTGTACTTGCTTGATCCACACATGGCTGACAGCCACTGTTGTCACCGCTTGGGTTCTGATAAGCCTGACAATATCCCCAAAGTTAAGTTTTTTAGCAAAGGAGTGTCACCACTGAAGCAGTATTTTAGGAAGACTGGCCTGACCACTGCACTGCTTGACAGAGACCAAGAACGTCAAGAGAGAGGAGGCAGGTGAGGAGATGGGGCAGGCTGTATGAAGGTCAAGACACCACAGACGAGGACTGGGTCAGAACAGGGGAGCAGAAATGAAAAAACTCCTCACGCCACTGAACCCACCGTCATGGCTGACAAGTGGCTCTTACTCTGTCATTTACAAGCTGAGTGGCCACGGGCAAGTTACTCAACCTTTCTGTGCTTCGACTTATTTATAAAATGAAAATAATGATAAAACTTCCCTCATTTGGTGATAAATGCACATGGAGCACTCAGAGCAGTGTTTTTCTCACAATACACACTCAATAAATGGCTAGCTCTTATTATTTGTATGGGTAGGAGAAGAAAATTTAATATGTAGGCAACAGGAGAGAGACTTACCAAAGATTTAGAGATCTGAGTCTTAGATGTGGCAAGATCTCTGATCCTTCCAAGACTACCTTCAGGCTAGAAAAAAAAAAAATCCCTGCTTTTTTCAAAGTGACAGCAGCTTCGTTTTCAATGAAAATGATGCTAATTACTGGGTATTGACCCAAAATGAATTTCTCTTTGATGAACTACATACTGCTCTTCAGAAAACCTAGCCAAATCATCTCAAATACCAGGAAGTGTGGGGGTAATGCAGCAAATTGGAGGGGAAAACGTATCAGAAAAAATTATCGCTACAAAAATATTTTCAGTAAGTTTGTTCCCTTCATAAATAGTGTGAATGGAATGCCTCAGCAATCAGATGAAAGCCTGATCCTCGCTGTGGGCTAATTGCTTGTCTGGTTAGTGCAGAATTTAATTTGTGCTATTGTGCAGGCAAGGCTGAGAGCGTGAAATAAACAATGTGTGTTAATTTCACGTTTTCCAGTCTACTTAGCCAAAGAGAGAGCTTAGGCTCCTCTTGGGCCTCACCCCACCCACTCCCCGGCCTCCCACCCCTTGGAGGGCCGGGATTTGTGCTGACTACTGGTGTGGGGTTCTTGCCCCAAGCCCAAAGGCTCAGAGAGGCCAAGTTGGCCAGAGTGATGACACTGACTGAGGACACACACAGTCTCACTCCACGCCCAGGTTTGGTGTGGAGACCTTTCTTCTAAGATAAGTGGGCACCCGCTGATGCCTTGCAGCTGACTGTGTGCTCCCAAATTTGATGATGCTCCTGGGGCAAAATGGAGAGCTCCCAAGCCTGGCAGCATCTCCACTGAACAGAGAAAGTGGACGAGCTAAGGGGATTCTCTTCTGTTGAGGGCAGCCAGACGTATTTTCATGAAGAGGGAGAAGAGAGGCCCCGTTCTGGCACAGGGTTCGAGGGATGCTAGGACGGCCTACTGCCCTGCTTCACAGTTGGAATCAAGGGAGTCAGAGCTAGAGGAGGTATTGGAGCTACGTTGTTCCCACCTTTTTCTCTATGGCTGGAGGGCCTAGGGCCCAAGAGAAGTTTCGGAGGCAATCCGTAGCTTGGCTGGGACTCAGGCGCACAAAGACCCCGTATCCTGCCCAGTGCTTTGTGTTGGGCCTTTCTTATCTGGTCTGTAAAGTGAACCACATTATCTTCTTGATAGCTAATTCATGCTCCGGGATCCTGAAGTCAGGCTGCCTGAGTTCAAATCCTAGTTCTAGCTAGGTCATATTTCACAGGCTACTTACCCTTCGCAGTACCTCAATTTCCTCACCTGCAAAATGAGGATAGCTATAGCATACAGTCCATAATGTTACTACATGTATGAAGCTAGTGTGTTAGAACAGTGCTTGACATATAGCAAGTGCTCAGCACATACTAGCTATTACAAGTGCTATTACAAGTGCTGTTGCTGGGGACAGTCTAAATAGCAGCACACCATTCTGATTATAAGGTTTGTGTGTGTGTGATCTGATACTCCTGTTCTCCTGGAAAAGGGGGCTTTGTTCACTTGTCTTCACTTCTCCAACCATCCTGCTTTTATTATTGAACACTTGAAGGGGGAATTACAGTCTTTGGAAGGCCTGAGGTTCCCTTTGAACTGGAAGACTAGCAGAAGACCTGAAGTCATCGGTGCACTTTCTTGCAGAGGCAGGAATATTGCCTTCTCAGGCTCTGTCTCCCACAGGCACAGGCCTTACACATCTTGAATGTGCACTGGAGCACAGGGAAAGAGGCCAGATGCAGTCTGCAAGGCTGCAGAGACCAGGAACCAAGTGAAAAGGAAATCTCCTTATCCTCTGGACTTCCCTCAATCATGGGGATAACTGGTGTTTCTCTTCAGGAAAACTAGATTTGTGTTATTTTAAACCATTAAAGCACAGGGTAGAGCCACCTTTCCTAGAGAAACCACTGGATATGTTTTCACTGGGATGTCCATAAATATGTACTAAGACCCTGAAGATACAGAGACTGCGCCTGCCTTCAGGGAGGCCGTAATCCTCATATGTGATTGTAACCTTAGTATTACAGCATGACATTGAAAGAAGCATCCTGTAGTCTGTGAAGCCCAGTATTGGTCTTCCCAATGTTACAGATCAGAACACTAGAATAAAGACGGGTTGAGGGACTTGTCCAAGGTCATGCATCTGGGACATGTCTTCATATCTCATGACTTGAGGTCCTTATCTCACTGTATTGCCCAGGCTAGTCTTGAACTCCTGTCCTCAAGTAGTGATCTTTCTGTTTCAACTTTGTCTTTCTTTTTCTTCTCTCTCTCTCTCTCTCTCTCTCTCTCTCTCTCTCTCTCTCTCGCTCTCGCTCTCACTCTTGCTCTCTCAAATTTCTCTTGTATTTTTCCCTCTCTCTTTCATCTTTCTCTCTTTTTCATATTTCTCTCTCTCCATTTATTTTCCTCATATTCTCTCTCATATTTTTCGCAAATTCCCTCTCTCTCTCTCTCCATTTCTCTCACTCTCTAAAGAGAAAAGTAGAGAGAGAAAGAAATCACACAGAAATGACTGTAAGGTCTGTCAGGAAAAGGCACCTGTTTTGTTTTGTTTTAAGTCACCACACTGATCTATCCCTCCATTAAATAAAGGATAGTTGTCCAGACAGACTTGCCCCACTGTCTGTTGGTAACAGAAGAAGACAGGCACATTTTGTGATGGACTAGATGGGGCTGTGTAATGTGGAGATATAAGAGCAAAAACGCTCCACCATGTTGCCATGACTTTCCCAGACTAGGAGTCCAGAGAAATGAATAGTGCTATCAGCAAAGCAGCCACAAGCTATGGAGCACTTACTGCAGGCCAGACATTGGGCCAGGGTTATGAAAGGGTTGCAGAGATGAGGAAGGCACTGTCCCTGTCTTCTGGCCCATTGAAAATCAAGGAGAAGATCATAGGAGCGTCCGCAAAAGCAACCCTTGTGGCATTAGCGTGTCCGAGTTGACTCCCTGAGATAGGGGACCACATATGGCTCAGAGTCTAAGAGAAGGTTTGTCTTTAAATGCTGAGCTAGAGTTAGGCATCAAACACAAAATCAGGAAAGAGATGACCCCAGAAGGCTCATCGTGGACTTCCTGACAATAAAAGAAACTGTATCTCGCTGCAGGTAGGAGTCATCAGGGGAAGCTTTAGGAAGCAGGGGGGCTACGAGGGCCTCGGGAAAGAAGAAGTGAATCATTGGAGGATGGGCTAAGGGATGCCAGACAGGAGTGTCAAGATCAAAGTCACCAGAGAAGGCAGGATGCATCAAAACTGTCTCCAGTTGTAGTCTAATTGGAAAACTCATTTGGCTGTGATGACAGATAGACTTTGACACTCTAGAACAGGGAAAATGGTTGTTTGGGGCTTTGCACAGTAGAGGGAGGGGGAGAGAGGAAAGGAAGCTTGAAATGAAGACACCACCATCTGGATTTTTCCATGATGCCTCTGTTTGTCCAGCACTCACAGATTAGACAGTGAACCACAACGGAGCTTTATTGCCCAGGTAAAGCAAAGGGATGGGAATTCCTCTGGCTTGCAAGGACCTGAGAAATCCCCCTCCCTAATTACCTCTTCCTGACTCAGAACTACCCCATGGTCCAGGCGTTCAGTTCCTCCTAGCTTGGAGCTCAAGGCTCCCTAAACGCTAGGGTTAGCAATAAGAAGAGGGGAAAGGAGGTGAGAGTCCTAGTAGCCCACACACCCTCCACATTCTCAAGCACACATCGCATGCTCATTCTCTCTTTCAAGGTTCCCTTGAAGTTCATGTGCAGCTGACTTACTCTAGAGGAAATATGTCGAGCTAGCCTTGACCAACCCTGACTGCAGGCACTGTTGTGCCGATATTAAAACCACCTTAAATAGTGACCCACTTCACTGGACTTCTATAAGCACATGAAACACTGTGAGACACACACCCCTTTTTCCTCAGAGGACTTGAAATCCGAATAGACAGATGAAGCAATGAGAGGGAGCATGAGAACACAGGACATGCACATATGTCTGCACGCAACCTATCATGATATTGGCTGATGTATATTGAACATCCACTATGTTCCAGGCATTCTGCTAAGCTCTCAGAGATCTCAGGAGAGATCTCAATCTCTGTTCCAATATGGCTTGTAGTCCACTGTAGTAATTTGTCCTCAAGCAAATAAGTTTGCCAATGGCTATATAATTGACAGTGTAAAATGTTAGGGAGAGGCAGGCCCATGTACTATGAGAGAGACTTACAGGGACTCTGTTTTGATAGTGGGATCAGAGAAGGCCTCCCTCCTGAACAAGAGCTGGCAAAACACAAGGAAGTCACGTTCTGGGGAGGGATAATTTCCGGTCAGAGTCCTGAGGCAGGAAAATACTCGGAGCTTCAGGAAAACACACCTGATCCAGGCAGCTAGCTGTGTGCCTGGCTTTTGCTGTCCTTTTAGGGTCTCTGGGTCCCACACTCCAGGCTTGGCAGATGGCTCCCTTTCTGTATCCAGCCCTGATTTATTTCATGACACATTATCCACAGCCTCCATCGGAGCTCAGCCTCCTGTGTGACCCATTTCCTCCTTTGAATCCTGGGGGCTTCTAGCCACATGGATGACACGGCTTCCGGCTCATGTCCCACCTCAAGATCTTCCCTTCATGTGTCCCCTCCTTCCCAGCCTTTGCGGGATCTAGGACCTGGGAAAGACTGTGAATTGTATACATTATTTCCTTTTTGATTAGGTGAATAAATAACTTGATTGAGACGCGCCTCTTTGGAGGGTGAGGTTGGCAGGTTTCCAGGCGTGGAGACAGCTGGCAGGAAGCACCAAGGAGGCAGCCACAAAGGCCCCAGGGACGGACACATTGAGGGGAGGTCTGGGATCCAGCCTGGACCCAGAGAGGATCAGCCAGAAACATTCAGGGAAAGCAGCCTACCCGCTCCCTGTCCATGAGACAGAGGGCTCAGGTTTGAGGTGATTTTCCTGGCGTTGGGGCATCAGTCCCAGCCTCTGCCCTCCTGGAGGACAAGCTTTGACTGGGAGGAAGGGGGCGCAGGCACGGGACAGCTGACAATTGTCACACAGCCCAAGTGAGTAGGTGCATGGGAAAGTTCTCCACATACCATAGGAATCCTTCCCAAGAAAGACCTTCATTTGCAGGAGGGCAGATTGCAGTGAGGAATGCGTCTGTGGGCCGTTGATCCAAGTTCCTCCTCGCTGCTCTCTAAATTTAATGTGTGAATCTATGTCGGAATTCTGTACCTTCCCCTCTCCAAGAGACACCCCTGACTACCTGCACAACCTCCCATGGTGGCCGTGTCCCCTCTGAGAACTATGACACCTTCAGGTGATAAGGATTCATGATGTTGTCTTACAGAGGGCTATTTCAAAGTATGGAGAAACAAGCAACACTGTGAGACCCTAAGTGACTTAGATATAAGGGTCCCACCAAGCCCCAACCTTGAGAATAGTTACTCTGAAGGCAGGGGTGTGGTGACAAAGTTATTTCCCAGCTCTTAGTGTCCATGCTAGGGTTTAAGGAATCTAGAACAAGGCTTTCAGTGATACATTGCTTTTCTTCTCTAGCTACTAATCTATCGGTAGAGAGCTATTTCTTCCAGTGAAGTTAGGACAACTTCAGGAATGAAATTTCCTGCATATGGAAAACACATTAATCCAGTTTCAGTCATTAATCTTTTATTGGGTTAGAGAATAGTTGATAACTGTGCTTTAGAAACAGACAGTGGGACCCAAGGAGAACGAGACAAGGGAGGGATGAGGACAGAAAACAATTTGCTACTATTTAAGAGACCCGTTACAAGCCCTGGAGGACACTGGATCCCCCATATGTGTCTTCCCATTTAAACTTCAGGATTTGGACCTGGGCATAGGTGACGACAACTGCTATGGCCTTCCCACTGCACCAGCTGCCTCGATCTGGACAGAGTACTGAGGAGATGAAAGTGTGCTTGGGCAATGTTGCCCTGGGAAACCTCTGAGAGCACTGCTCTGAGGGTTTGGGCACCCAGGGTAGGAGGGAAGGTGGCACAGCCAGGCATCCAATGACCCGGGACTACATCTGGTCAGCCTGGAGCCATCCCTCACACTGTGTCCCCCTATTTTGTGCTCCTGGTTCTTAGGCAGGGGAGATCTTCTGCAGGTCCTTCCCAGGTTATGGGCCTCACTCTGCTCCTGGAGTCACCATGCTCATTTCCAAGGAGGCCTCATGGAGTGCCAGGGAAGGCCAAAAGCACAGCCGGATTCTGAATCAGTCCTGAGCTCATGGGGATGAAGAAATTGTCAAAGGGATTGGAAAACCTGACCATGGGTTGGTCTGTTCAGAGACCCCCAACACAGTACGCACCACACCTCACTCCTATCAGATGAGCCCCAGGTGGAAGAAGAGACCTCATTCATATGACTTCTGACCACTGAATTTTGGAGGGTCCCTGGGCCAGCCACTGCACCACTTCAAGAGTCTCCTTTCAAAAATAGTATCACAAGCCAACTTCCTTTTCTTATCTTATGGTGTCAATCAATGGAATACAACTGAAAGTACTTCAGCTGGGTCCTTTGATGGGACTCAACTGGAAGTCCAGGACATCTTAGTCTTGACACCACAATGATTCCTGTCAGGCTCTTTGGCATCTTTGACCCTGACCTTCAGTCTCTCATGTGCCCTGCTCCTCTCTGTGACCATGGACTTTAATCCTCTCCCTGGGCATGCTAATTCCTTCCTATGCTTTGAGGTTCCACTCAGAGATGGTCTCCATGATAAGGCACAGGCCTGCGTCTCTCCCTTCTGCTAGGTATCTCTTGCCCAGTTGCCCACTCCCATGGCAGCACTTATCACCCCGCTGTGTATATCTGTCTTCCCCGCTGGATGAGAGGCCTCTTAAAGGCAGCGTCTGTTATACTTCTAGCAGATAACATCGTGTTTCTTGTAGGAAGACTTCTCTGCTCTCCCCTATACTACCGTCTTGGTGGGTCATGCATTCTCTGTATCCCCACATCATACTCCTCACACATGTTGCATGATGGGGACTGTCTGTGGATGGGTGTACACCACCCAGTAGGTCACATCACCAGGAAAATGGGAACCATGGCCATCTTGCCCATTGGCTTGATACTCAGAACATGTCTGACATCTAGGAGTCACTCAGTAAGTACTGTTGAGTGAATAAACAAGACAATCTAGATTTCTGAAGACCAGTGAGGTTGTCAACTTTGCTGGGGCCCAATGCCTTATTCCAGGAAATGCCTTGTTCTCTCAGTCCAGGACTGATCTTCAGTTGTCCAGGGTCTCAATAGCACAAAACTATGCCCAACTCACATCCCTGTGCTGGAAACAGTCATTGTAGATGAATAGCTTCCGTAGAGTATACAGTTGCTTTTTCCACAAGTGCAGGGTTTTCTCCTGTGCTCCAGTACAAATAGAACATCAGCAACAAATGGACTTTTTCTAGTATATACAAAGAAAGAAGAGAAACATTTTTTTCCCATGGTAGGTTTGGTGTTTTGCAACCTGAGAAATCTGTAAGTGTTGTCTTGGAAAAAGATTTCTTTGCAAGAGTCAGGAGACTAGCCTCTATCATTAAATCACTGTGAGATGTCATGCAGAGTCACAGAAGTGGACAGAGTTTTCTAATTTGGTACATAATAATTATCGCAAAAATTTGAAAAATGTGTTCACAAGTACAGCCTTGCAAATGCATGTGAAATTTATTCATGTACTTTATCTCTTATTTCCTGGACCTGGAAGCTAAGTATGGTGGTGAAATTATTCTTAATAAGGAGGCTGGCCCAAATGATTTCTAATTTTTGGCCTAGTTTTCTGTTTCTAAGAGATTTGATTTCAAAACTTTGCACCCTTTTTCCCCTGGTCAGGATCTCTTTCCCAAAGTGGAATCAATAACTCTCCTGTATCCCAAACACATGAATCACAAAACCCAAACTCATTCACGTGGGAAGCTAAGAAAGAAAATTCAAGGGGACTTATTTACCAAAGACATGACTCCCTGGTGTAGAAATTTCTTACAGTCATAACAATCTGTGATTTGGGCCAGAGTATCTTCCTACTTTCCTGTAAGTCACAGGCTGGGCTATTGATACTTTGCAGTACATCATATTGACCTTGCCTTGTGGTCCAGTGCCCTGGCACAGGGTCTTTTGAGCCTGGCAGGAATCATGTAGGTATCCAGGCTGAGATGTCCGGGACTTTCACTTGAGTCCCGGTGAAGGACACAACTCAAGTACTTCCAGCCATGTTACATTGATTGACAGCATGGAATAAGAAAAGGCAGCTGGTTTGTTATTACTATTTTTGGAAGATAACACTTAGGAAGTTACAGTGGCTGGCCCAGAGAACTCCCAAAATTCAGTGGTCAGGACATGCAGCTATCCTTCTTGTCAGGAGGGAAAGCTGCCTTCTCATTTGAAAGTGCCTTTGAACTTTGACTACAGCCTCATCTGCATAAAGGGTGCATTACCAGTGCTCAGGGGCTTGAACTAACCATGATATTTCATATGTAAAGAATTCTGCAAAAAGGACAGGACCCAGAGTTCTAGATGCAGCCATTGTTTGAGAATTGCTTCCACATCCTGGGCGCATTTTTCTTCATGTTTACATAAGAGAATCTCGCTATTTGGTATGAGAACCAACTGTATCCAAGTCATCTGGGCCCATGTTCATGAAGACAGATCCCTGGGCTCCCCATGATCTACTGAATCAGAAGATGAAGGGGTGGACACAGAAATCAGCATGTCCCACAAGCCTACCAGGGGCTTGTTAACACACTAAGACTCAACAGCCACAAGCAGGGGACCAGATGATCTCTGAGCTTCTATTCAGAAATATCACCTTATGGTTTTATTTTTTTAAGTGAGAAAGCAGGATTTGTTGAGAGGACAGAAAAACTCCCAGTGGGAGGGGACCTGAAGGAGTTGTCCCACCTTATGGTTTTATGAATATATAATTCCTGCGAGGTTCACAAGGAACAATCACCAGGAACAGAACTACATTTGTAGCCTCTTGGTTTTTCATGCACTATCCATGCACCCCAGCTCTATGTAGAAAAGGGATGCATTTACAAGGCTAGTCCATTCTGTGGGGGACTGTAGTCACAGACACATCCTGAAATTCCCTATAGGCTGTTCTGGAGTGTGAAGCCCCAAATGATGGGGAGAGAAGAGAAGAAAGCCTGCTCTGTGTTGCAAGGGAGCGACAGAGCCCCTATAAACAGCAGTCCCAGAATTATCCTCCAGCGCCCGTGCTATTATAAAGAAAAGCTGACAAAGCAGAGTCCGGGGGATGCTGTGTGTCTGCAGAGCACTAATCACAGAGGCAGGCGGGCTAGATGCAAAGAGAACATTTGCACAAACAGCACCTGTACCAAGCAGTCATTGCTATTTTTAGAGTTGCTGCAAAGAGAAGAGGGACATTTGGAGAAACTCCTAAAGGGCACCAGTCAGTAGGAAAGTGGAGAGGTTCTGGCATGTTCTGCCTGGCTGATTCTATAATACCCTGTCAACCACATCGTTGAAAACTCGGGCAGGCTGACATTTTTGTTTTGGCTTGATTTGGGGTTGAGAATGGGGTGGAGACACAGTGTTGGGGGAACAATGGGGCACAAGGGGAATGACTCTGATCTATCAGTGATGCGTTTGATGGTAGAACTCATATTTACAAGTTTAGCCAATTTTGATCCCAGAAAACAGAAGAACAGTCTGTTCTCTAGGGCTTATTCTGGAGTAAATCAAAAGAGGAATAAATGGCGAATACTTTTATCTCATTCATTTTATCCAGTTGCAAAAAAAAAGTCCTTGTGACCAAAACTGTCATACCTTACATCTGTGCAAGGGAGAAATCATATAATTTTGTGTTGGACACCTGTTGGTCAGGTCAGGGTAAGTAGAACCTGGAACTTGGAGGTTGTGGCCATTTAGAAAAAATACTAACTCAGAACATCAATTCCTATTTTCAAACAAGGAATAATAGGGAACACTAATTGAGGACTTAAAGAAGCATTTCCAAGGGCAGGCTCGTTGACAATTGGCTAATGACATCAACTCCGCACGCGAGGATGGAGCGGTACTTACAGAACATACTGACGTGGAATTTCCCATCAAAGCAAGCCTAATCGATTTCATAAATGTTACACATTTGTTTGACCTTTCAGGTAGATTCATAACACATCAGGTCAGCAAATGTCATTTTCTGATCTACCTCTTCCTCTTCTTCAATTAGGAAATTTTCTTTCTTTACAACCTCTCAAGGAATTTTAGTTACACTGTAATGAGGTATCTGTTCCAATCTCTCTTGTCATGATTTAGCAACATACTCTTCCCCAAACCTGCTTCTCAAACCTGCACAGCAACCTGTTTGCAGAGTTGGTTTGAACCCCTGGCTACCTGACTCCTAGGCCACCACTTTCTTTACTATATCAGAGAGCCCGAGGCTCCTGGAGTCAGAAGAACCTTAAAAGCCGTCCGACATAACCTGTTATCCCTTATGTTTGAATTGATAAACTGATGATCAGACAAACTTTTCTCTAATAATTATTTTGAAACACAAAATTAGACACCAGAGTTGGATTCCAGAGTTGGATTCCTTGTTTCAAGTAAAACCAAAACAAACAAATATACCACCTGACTGTACCCTAATGCGTAGCGGTCTTGAGGTGTGTAATTCAGAACTTGTGGACCTTACTGGGCAGCTTTTACAGGGTGAACACGCTGTGATAAGAACCAGGTTGGGATTTTGCTGCATCAATACCACACACATTCGTTAATGCAATAATGGATCTAACATCTAATGCAAACATTTGGAGACTGTTGGAACAGTAACCTCAGTGAACGGATCGTTCACAAAACTGTTAAAAGAACAGAATATGCTCTCGCAATGTACACTCTGCTTCCCAATGGTTTCTTACTCTTCGTTGTGCCAGACCTCTCCACAGAGCCACTCCATCATCCTTTTGAGTCTTATTTCAGCCAGCTGCAATATACCCCTGAAGCATTTACCCATAAAGATTTAACAAGTTGACTGGGCTTGGTGGCTCAACCTGTAATCCCAGCACTCTGGGAGGTCAAGACAAATGGATTGCCTGAGCCCATGGGTTCGAGACCAGCTCAGGCAACTTGGTAAGACCTCATCTCTACAATAAATAAAAAATTAGCCGGACGTAGTAGCATGTACCTGTAGTTCTGGTTACTTGGAAGACTGAGGTGGAGGGATCGCCGGAGCCCAACACGTTGATGCTGGGGTGGCCATGAGCGTGCCACTGCACTCCAGCCTGGGTGACTCAAAAAAAAAAAAAAAAAGATTTAACA
>NW_007247086.1:672958-680480 GCF_000164805.1 Carlito syrichta
GCACTCTAGTCTGGGTGACAGAGTGAGCCTCCAACTCAAAAAAAAAAAAAGTACAGATTTCTAAATCTGACTGTAATTTTTCTCTCTTCTTCTTCTGATCATGTGTGCTTTCATTGTGGTGCTTTCAAATTCTGCTATATACCAGGTTGATCCCCATACAATTGTCATTGTTGTAGGTCAAAAGTAGTCAAGTGTCAGCAATTCAACAAGATTCAACCTAATGACACCAAGTCAATGTGTTTTGGGGGCAGAGGGTGCCTCACGGTGTCCCAGTGCTTCCTACACAGGGACACAATTAAATTAAGCTACCATCTCCATGGGCTTGTATGCTGAGGCCAATTTCAAACATCACCATGTAGACCAAGCCCTTCTTTCCACCTCCCATCCTCAAAATACATCATAGTTTCTGGGGCTTTTGGACTAGTAGACATTAAGAAGTAGCAGGTTTTTCTCCAGTTTCCATTTCCTCTTCTCAGGGATAACTGTTGAACCTACACTTAGCACTCTGTGGAAAATGTGTGCCCTAGAAATTTCAAGTTTAATGGTCATGGCAGAGGAGGGCAAAAATGCGAAAGAGACAGTATAATTTGGAAGCACAAAAACTAGTGTGCTTAGTGAGTTAGTTGGGCAGATGCCAGTCAGATTGGAGGAAGCTCCTTGAAGGTAGGCATTGACCTGTTCATACTGCACAGGAACACAATAGTTGATCAACAGGCATCTGCTGAATACAGAGTAGAACACTTTTTAATATTTATTTCATTACATTTCATTTTTGAGAAAATGTCTTGCTCTATCACTCAGTAAGAATCATAGCTTACTGCAGTCATCAACTCTTCTGTTCAAGTGATCCTTCCACCTCTGCCTCCCAAGTAGCTGGAACTACAGGCACACTCCACAACGCCTGGCTACATTTTTTACTTTTTATTTTTATTTTTTGAATGGGGTCTTGCTATGTTGCCTAGGCTGGTCTCAAACTACTGGGTTCAAGCAATTTTCTCACCTCAGCCTCCCAGAGTGCTGGGATTACAGGTATGAGCCTTTGCACCTGGCCGAGTAGAACACTCTTTTAGGGAGCCTCATCTTCAGTAGTGAAATCACAGTGGTGGATACAGGATGTCCCTTCTCTGGGCATTTTTCAAACCACGCCACAGAGGCAGCCACTGATTCCTCGTACTTACAAAAACAGCTTCAAGTTTTTATATCATTTTACTCTTCTCTGCACCCGAGCAATCTCCAACAGTTATTTTAAGCAAGATTCCCATCTCTAAGCCCTTCTTCATTCCTTTCCCTACGGTCTGTCAAAGCAAAGAAAACAAGAAGTTAGGAAAGTTGGAGCCTTCGGACTCCATCCTGGCCTCACCCCATCACATCACCCTCTCCCAGCTCACGGGATAGGCTCGGCTCCCTTTCCACCCCCTCACTCCACCCCCTGAGGCTGTTACCCTATCCGGAGAAATTCCAGCAAGTCTTGGAACAAAGACTGGCAGCGAATAAAATGCCCTGTCTGGACCGAGATTAGCATGCAATTAGCCAGGGAACGTTGTGAAATTTGTTTTTGAACACTACGAATATTTTATCTCCTGACCCTCACCTCCATGACATTCCCCATCCAGCCACCCGCCCCAAACCCTTTCACACAGAGGCCTTGCAAAGTCAAGTGTGACCTTTAGATTGAGACATCCCCTGTTGCAATCTGTTGGAATATGTTTCAACACGGTAACTTGAGATCTATTTACTAAACTGTTTGGCACGTTCAGCACATCCTGGGGGAATTGTTGGCGGGGACCCGCGGTGCATTTTCACTCCTCCCTGATACATTACCAGACATAAGGTCATACCAGTCTAGTAAAGATGGGTGCTGCGCAGGGTTCATTACCCCACAGCAAGCCAGCCAGATGAAGCCGTGGGATGTTTTCTCTTCATCATTCAAGCTTGAAAGGAAACTGTCAGCCTCCACTTGCTCTTAAAACAATGAAAATTTAGGTGACAGCACTCTCGTTAGCTCCACGGAAATGACGCTTTCTCAGCAAAGACTTCCCTCCTTTGTGACATAGTAAAAACTCTACCCTGAGTTGTTCTAGGAGCTAAGGCAGGGGTCTCAGCTTACGAGGAAAGGGTGATGACTGTGTCAGTGATACACACCAGGATGACCAGAAACTCCCTCCATACACAGCTTCTGAGCTGGGAGTGATGGGTAGATTTCAGATAGATAACATGTTTTCCATGGCTCCCCCTTTGTGGGAAATGAATACATTTGTAGGTCTGTCTTCTTGTGACTTACATGCTTTCACATTGCCAGAAAACAAGCCAGGGTATTATTATTATACTGGTAAATCTTCTCGCTAGGAGAAATTCAAACAAAAGTGCCCAGTTGTGATCCTATTCCCTAGACTTACATCACAGACTTACTCATCTAAGAGGGTTTGGTTAATATTTGATGGGCGACTAGGATAATGCACAGAATTGTGGGAGCTCTAATAATTGCATTTGTATCGCGTTATATTCCAGGTCATTCATATGCGTTATTTTCTCATTTGATCCTTGTAACAGCTGTGTTTATGGTCTTGGTAGGTGTTCAGTCTCAGGGTTTTTTGGTTTGTTTTTTGTTTTTGTGAAATCATCAGAATACTGGGACAGGAGGTGGGGTTGAAGCCTGGGCATAAATACTTTGTAGAAAATTCTCCATGTGATTCAAAGCACATCCTGGTTTTCACCACTGCTCTAGCTGAGGGCTGATGATTCAGTGGGGAAGCCACTGACCCAGAGCCACGTACAGTAGCAGAGTCACACTCAGACCCAGGTCTCCTGGTATGTATGCAGTTGACTGGCCTGTTATCACACATTCCTATTATCTTTCTGAATTAAAGAGGGAACTGCCAAGATAATGCTATTTATTTTAAACCCTTTTTGCTTCTTCCCAGCCAGAAAGAGAAGTGGTAAGAGATACTCTGTCCAAAATATACCTGAAGAGCACTCCAAGCACCACAATTTTCTATTACATGTTAGTGTTTCCACCCAAGTAAACGTTCTTAACGAGTTTTGCTGCTCAGTCCCAAGGTTTGGCTAGGATCCTCGTGAACAGTGATTCTCTCTTTCTCTGGGGACACTTCCTTTGAACTCTCTGCACCTTCTCCAAACTGTGGGGGTATTCCCTTGAATTTGGGGATCATACCATCAATGCCTAAAGTGTATGAAAGCACTGATAAAGAGGAGGAAGGACTCCAGGTTGCAGATGGCTATGCTGGGGAGAGGTGGCTCTCTACCGCTCAAAGCCCTCCTTTCAGGCAATTCCCATTCCCCATTCCCAAGGCTCATGATTTCCTGGGGACAAGGACCCTTGAAGAAGAAATGGGCTCATGATTCCCCGGAGGTAAGGACCCTCACAGGGTCACATCTTACTAGTGAGCAGGGCTACTGTCTGAAAGGGTTGAGCTCCTATTTTGGGGCTTCCAGAACTCAGGTACTAAGAGGCCAAGGCAGACCCTTTTTCCAGACATGCCTCTTCCCTGTCACAGTTTGGATGAGCAGACCTAGGGCTGGCTTGACAAAATGCTGCCCCCAATTCCTGTCCAGAAGTAGGAAGCATCATTGAAGCCTCACACCTAAACCACATTTCTCAGTCTAGATTTTAGTAGAGGGCATAATGTAGGGGTGAGGGTGAAGAGCAGGAACATGGAGTAAGTTTTCTTTACAGCCATCGAACTCGGCAGGAAAGGACTTTATTTCTTCTTCTCTATTTGGGATTCTCTAATGAGGAAATTCCTGACAGGAGAGAGAATGGAGATTGACACAGTACTACTCTTGATAAAAATTGCTCCTTCCAAAATGTCTCTGATTTGAGCAAGGCTCTAAGAACCTCAGTTTTTGCTTTTTGTTTTTTTGAGTTGGAGTCTCACTCTGTCGCCCAACCTGGAGTGCAGTGGCACCCTCACGCTCAAAGCCACCTCAGAGTCGAGCAGCTGGGCTCCAGCGTTCCTTCCGCCTCAGCTCCCAAGTAGTGGAACACACAATACCACGCCCAGCTAATTTTTTATTTATTGTAGAGATAAGGTCTCACCATGTTGCCCAGTCTAGTCTCGAACCGGTAGGTTCAGGTAATCCTCTCACCTCGGCATCCCAAAGTGCTGAGATTACAGCCTTGAGCCACCATACCCTTACCCTGTTTTCTTTTCTTTTCTTTCTTTCTTTTTTTTTTTTTTGAGTTGGAGTCTCATTCCATCTCCCAGGCTGTAGTGCAGTGCACGCGTCACAGCCACCCCAGCATCAACCTGCTGGACTCCGGCAATCCTTCCACCTCAGTCTTCCAAGTAGCTGGAACTACAGGCACATGGTACCACACCTGGCTAATTTTTTAAACATTATTTATTGTAGAGACAAGATATCACTATGTTGCCCAGGCTGGTCTTGAACCCGCGGGCTCAGACAATTCTCTATCCTTGGCCTCCCAAAGTGCTGGGATTACAGGCTTGAGCCACCGCGCCTGACCCTCAGTTTTCTAATAGGAGCTCTTCCACCTACTGTAATAAGGTTCTGCAAATCAATAACCTAGGAATTTCCTTAAAAGTGTGGCAAAATATACCTGCAAGTGTTGCTATTTTAGCCATTTGTGAGTGAAGGGGTCAGTGGCATTAAGTACATTCACAGTGTTGTGCAGCCATCACTGCCATCCATCTCCAGGCTGTTTTTATCATCCCACACAGAAACCCAGTACCCATTAGGTAACCTCCATCCCCTCGCCCCCTCTTCCAGCCCCTGGTCACCTCTGTTCTACTTGCTGTCTCTACGAATTTGAGTACTCCAATACCTCATGTAAGTGGAATCATACAAGATGTCTTTGGTGTCTGTCTTGTCTCAAGTTCGGATATTTTCTTTTTGAAAAATAATTAGATTCAACTCTACGAAAGGGATTGGCAGTAGTGGGAAATTGCCAGGGGAAGGAAGGGGTGGGGGCACACTTTATCAATAAGCGCACCCAATCTCAAACCAGGTGATGTGGGGACAAAAGTGAGGCCCAAACTTTACCTGTAAAATGAATGACCACTTGTATACCTAATCCTGAATTATACCCCACATCTTTAAAATTAAAATTTTTTAAAATTAGATTCAGGGGTACATGTATAGACTTGTTACATTGGTATATTGTGATGTTGAGGCTTAGGCTTCTACCAAACCCATTACACACAGAGTAAGCATGGTACCCAACAGGTAGTTTTTCAGCCTTTGTTCTCCTCCTTCCCTCCTCCCTTTAGAAGTCCCCAGTGTCTGTTGTTCCCATCCTTTTGCCTGTGAGAACCCAGGCTGCAGATGAATTATGCTGGGGAGGTGTGCTGTTGCTGCTTATAAGTGAGAACATAGCATATTTTAAAGGTTCATCCACATTGTAACATGTGTCAGAGTCTTCTTCCTTTTCAAGACTGAATAACATTTTGTCTGTGCGTTTATCCATTGACGGGCTAGAGTAGGTTGTTTTTGTCAAGCCATTGGTTGAGTGTGATGCATATTGACTTAACTAAGTTGTAGGATAGGAGTGAGGGAAAGAAATGATGGGGGTCAGATGAAGCTTCATAAACTATAGGGATATTGTGGTGTCTAAATTTTTCTGAACAAAAAATGAGAAGGATGAGGTTTGACAGGTATCATGTGTGTCTGGCAACAACTGAAGAGAGTTTTGGAAATGTACTGTCTAGAAAATTAAGCGGGCGTGGTCACTATAACTCTTTTGGCAACTGAAGAAGACAAAGTGGAAAATAACTGTTACTCCCCAAGGATTTTCCTCCTTCTGAAACAAGTTCCACAACCGTCTGTTCCCGACCCTCCTCCTTCTCCCTTCTTCCCAGGACTAGTTATCTGACCCTTTTTTCCTGACTCTTGTGTGCAAGGGAGGGCCTTCTCTTCCTGGAGGTATTGTGTCTGTATAGCAGGAAGGGAGTGTGGCCTTAGAGACCCCAGAAAGAATGTCTCAGGGGAAGCCACCTGTGGCCCAGGTAGGAGGTCTGTGTCATCTCTAAGTCTCGTAGGCCCTCCATCCTGTTATCCATAAACATGGACCACAGGGCCAGAAGGCAGGAATGACAGACAAAGCCACAGAAAGCAGCACAGGACAAAAACCAACCCTGTCAGAGCCTTTCAGGGCTTGAGCTGCACTGAGGTTATGCCCTGACACAGCTGCTCTTGGGCTCAGACCAGGCAACTCAGTGTTGAGATTCACGAAGTCCCTCAGGAGCTGCATCAACTCATTGGAGCGGCTATTTGGACATCACGATGTTGGTAGCATAACAAAAGGTTTAAGTTTGTGGCTGGGTCAAGAATAAGTTCTCAGAAAATCTCCCTTCTCCTCCTTGACCCTAAATGGTGAATTTCATGTTATGTAAGAAGCACATGCTTAATACCAGAGATGGCAGTGCCTGTAGGGTGGGGGTGGGAGGGCAGGGAGAGCTTGGGGGAGGGGCCAAGCAGCTCTTGTGAAAAGCAAAGGAATTATGAAAAGCACATTGCAAATCTTGTTATTTTTCTTATAATATGTTCCAAACCCAAACAAACTTGAAAAAAGTATGTGTGCAAAAGCAAACCTTAAACCATTTTGCGAATCCCGCCCTAGATTTCACATTTCTCCAGTGAGGCTCACATTCCTTTATTCAGATTCCAAAAGTAGAGATAATTTGTTCCAAATGTTTCCAAAGCCGACCAGCAGAAGGGCCTAACGATTTTTCCAGAGCTGGAGAAAACTGTGAAATCTTCTACACTCTAATGGAGCATTCAAAGTGAAAGAAAAAAAAGGAGACAAGCGAGAGGAAAGGGAAAAGAAATGTTTTGATGATCTATTTGTTTATTTTGTTACAGTTATGGCTCTTTGACAAGGTCTGGGAAGACATGTTGATTGCCAAGGTCTTATTTCCTTTGGCAAAGCAATATTTCTTCTGTATTATGGGTCAGATTAGGATGGAGAAAACGGCCATGCATTTATACAATTCTTGTAAGATGTGGAGGCAAGCTCATTTCAAAATGCCTGAACTTGAGGTGCCTTGAGGATGATGAGTGTGTATGTATGAATTCTGGGGGCATCTGAGCTCTATGGTGATCCCCTTCTTCCTCCTTAACATGTCTTCAGACAATCATCCACTTGCAGACTATAATTCCCCCCACAAATAGAAGAGACTGCATCCCAGTGAAGCTTCCATTTAAAAATATGCTTGAGCACTGAGGAGAAAGCTGAGACTGACACTTAGGATAATGTCTAAGGGGGGTGCATGACTCAGTGGAAGTGGAAGGAAAGAGTTTCGGCACTTTGCTCAGTTGCCACCGGACTATATTGTGCTCCAATAATCTGATGTGTATACCAGCAGTGCCAAAAAATGTATACACATTGTAAGAGATGCTATCTATGCATTGCTTTTAGTTCACCATAATCAAAAGTGTCTGCAACCTGATGGTACCCACAGTGCAATTACAAGCACCTCTTGTAATTGCAGAAGTCAAACGAGACTTGTATTCGTCTTTTGTCATTGGTATATATTGAGTATTA
>NW_007247087.1:0-5323 GCF_000164805.1 Carlito syrichta
CGCGCCAGGCTGGGAGGGGCGGCTGGGGCTGGGCCAGGCACAGCCTGCCCTCGCTCCTGGAGGTCTCACGGTGGTGGTGGTTGCCGCAGTGGTGACGCAGCCCCCTACACCAAGCTTTGCTGCAAGGGATTCTGTATCGACATCCTCAAGAAGCTGGCCAAGGTGGTCAGGTTCTCCTACGACCTGTACCTGGTGACCAATGGCAAGCATGGCAAGAGGGTGCGAGGCGTGTGGAACGGCATGATTGGGGAGGTAGGCCCCCCTGGCCCACCCCTGGCCCACTGTGCCTGCCCGCCCGCTGCCCGGGCTCCACGGATCTCTCAGGTGGCCCCGAGAGCGGGGGACTGGGCTGTCACCACCGATGGCCCCTGGGGTCCCCAAGTGGGAGCAACTGACTTAGCTGGGGGGTGCCTGGAGAGAGTGTTCGGCCCTCGGGAGCTCCGTCTTCACCCCCCCGTGCCTCCACGGCCTCCAGGTGTACTACAAACGGGCAGACATGGCCATCGGTTCCCTCACCATCAACGAAGAGCGCTCCGAGATCGTGGACTTCTCCGTACCCTTCGTGGAGACGGGCATCAGCGTGATGGTGGCCCGCAGCAATGGCACGGTCTCCCCCTCGGCCTTCCTGGGTGAGGCTCGGGTGGGAGGGGCCGGCTCCGAGGCAGAGGGTCAGACAAGGAGGGAGGGCGGAGCCCGGCCGGGATGGAGTTGGGGTGGGCCCTCAGAGGGGGAGCACAGCAGCTTTGGGTGTCTCTGAGGGTGGCTGGAGGCAAGGGGAATGGAGAGGGTGGTCATGAAGTTGGCACTGGGATCTAGACCTGGGGTGTTGGCTGAGGGTGGGGCTGGGGAGAGGAAGCAGGATACGTCATGGTGCCGTTGTGAGGGACCCGGAAACCAGGAAGGCAGGCTGGCCTCAGGACGTGCCAAGGGTCAGGACAGGGGAACGAGGTGGGAAGCCCCGTGTGGAGTGGAGGAGCTGGCCACGGCGTGGGGAGAGGTGCTGGTTTCTCCCTGGATTAGGAGTTCAGCATTTGTTGGGCAGCCCCTGGTGCCAGGCCCCGCATTAGGGGCTGGGGACACATCCTCAGTCCTTGCATTCCCAGAGTGCACAGTGCACGGGGTCAGGTGGCGCAGAGAGCTGTGAAGACAGGCGAGGGCCAAGGAGGAGCCGAGGCTGGCCAGACAGGGAGAATCCCAGCTCTGCTCTTCCCACTGTGCAGCCTTGGGAAAGTCACCTAACCTCTCTGAGTCCCTCAGCCATGAGGAAGAGAACAAACCCCTACTTTTTCATAGGCTGGTCATCACAGCAAAGGAACAAGAGCTCATGACTGTATTGATTTGTTTATTTTTATTTTTTTGAGTTGGAGTCTCCCTCTGTCGTCCAGGCTGGCGTGCAGTGGCCGCTCGCTCCCGGCCACCACAGCCTCGACCTGCTGGGCTCAGGAAATCTTTCCGCCTCAGCCTTCCAAGTAGCTGGAACTACAGATGCACGCCACCACACCTGGCTAGTTTTTATGATTTATTGTAAAGATGAGGTCTCACCAAGTTGCCCAGGCTGGCCTCGAACCCCTGGGCTCAGGCAGTCCTCTCGCCTCGGCCTCCCAAAGTGCTGGGATTACAGGCTGAGCCACCGAGCCTGGCCTGTATTGATTTCTTACAGTGAGGCTGAAACGGTTTTGTCCAAGGTGTCAGGTCGTTGTCGCCAGTTCTCTGGGCTTCAGTTTCCAGGTCTTGTAGGGTGAGGCTAAGACTTTACCTCAGAGGCTCTCTGATGCTAGGCAGAATGACCAGACAGGGGATGTTAAGTCCAAGGAAAACTTCCCAGGGTGGGTGACGTGTCTCTGTCCCAGGGCAGATGGGAGGGAGGAGACCAAGGAAGCTGGATAGCCTGACCCCTCTTGGGGGGGGGTCTCTCCTGGGACTCTGCTGCTCTGAGAGGCAGAGGCCCCTCAGCTTGGCATGCAGAGCTGGTGGGCCCCTGCCTTGACCCCCTGGACTCACCCATCTCCACCCAGTGCTTCTGGGCCGTGGGCTGGGAAGCCATGCTGAGGCCTCTGAGCCACCGCTCTCTGCCCCCAGAGCCCTACAGCCCCGCGGTGTGGGTGATGATGTTTGTCATGTGTCTCACCGTGGTGGCCATCACCGTCTTCATGTTCGAGTACTTCAGCCCCGTCAGCTACAACCAGAACCTCACCAGAGGCAAGAGTAAGCACTCTCTAGGGCCTGGGAGGAGGGGAAGGCCTGGGCATCCTGGTAGGGCTGGGTCTAGGCCAAGGGGTCCTCCAGAAGATGCCCGTGGGAGGTCCTTGGCCTTCAGACAACACACTCTGGGGGCCTGTCCGATGAGCCAGCCAGACAGACAGACACACTAGTGAGCTGACTCGACCTAGGGAGGGGACAGCCGGGGCTGGTCCCCCCGGACGGGGGCTGAGACCTGAGCCCTTGTATGGCAGGCAAGAGAAGCCCCAGCATTTGCCCTCTCCTTCCCAGAGCCCGGGGGCCCCTCCTTCACCATCGGCAAGTCCGTGTGGCTGCTGTGGGCGCTGGTCTTCAACAACTCGGTGCCCATCGAGAACCCCCGGGGCACCACCAGCAAGATCATGGTCCTGGTCTGGGCCTTCTTTGCCGTTATCTTCCTCGCCAGCTACACGGCCAACCTGGCTGCCTTCATGATCCAGGAGCAGTACATCGACACCGTGTCGGGCCTCAGTGACAAGAAGGTTCTGGGGCCATGGCTGGTGGAGGGCAGGGGGACACTGAGGGTGGGGACAGGCCTTGGGTGGGCAGGCCCTGGAGAGTTGAAGCCCGGGGAAGTGGAACTAGAGGCTGGAGTAGGAAGAAGCTGGGGAACCTGATGAGGAGGGGGCCAGGGTTGGGGCAAGAGATGGCTCAGGGCCACCGGCTGAGTGGCCTTGGGTAAGTTTCTCCCTGTCCTGGGTCTCAGAGTCCACATTCGGATGACACACGAGTGGCCTGGACAGCCTCTAAGACCCTTCTGCTCCGACGGCCAAACCACACTGCAGGGCTGGGCTCTGGGGGTGAGCTGGAGCTTTGGTGCCGGAGGGTTGGAGGAAGGATCACGACGGGCGGCTGCTCTCTGCCTGCAGTTCCAGCGGCCTCAGGATCAGTACCCGCCCTTCCGCTTCGGCACGGTGCCCAACGGCAGCACGGAGCGGAACATCCGCAGCAACTACCGGGACATGCACACCCACATGGTCAAGTTCAACCAGCGCTCGGTGGAGGACGCGCTCACCAGCCTCAAGATGGGGTGGGTCCCCAGCCCCACCCTCTGCCTGTCTCCCTCGAGTCTCCTTAGCGACCGGCCTTAGTTCTGTCTCTTCCTGGAAAACCCAACGTGGGGACGTGGGACTGGGCTGTCCCGCAGGACTCCTGGCCAGGGGGTGAGGAGGTCTTGGGGAAGAGAGAAGCTTGAAGCAAAGGTGGAAGTCCACCCCGTGTCCCAGAATGCAACTGTGGTGTTGGCCAAAGTTCGGCCTTGGCCTGAGGTGGTGGTTGTGACCTTCTCGGGGTCTTGGGATACGGAGGGGCTGGGAAGAGAAGGCATGTGTCCTCTGGGGGCAGAAAGTCCCCCGGCCTCTCTGAGGAGGAGGTTGGGAGGGGTCCTCCTGCATTCAGGACCCAAGGGAACCCGAGATGGCCCTGCCCATTCGTCCCCCCTGGGTGGTGCCTAGCGGGCTTATGTGGCTCAGACCTTGGTCAGGCCCCACGCTTGGTGCCCCCCTCCCCGCCCCTGCATGGTCCCTGGCCTTGAGGGCTC
Organism: Carlito syrichta; assembly: GCF_000164805.1. NCBI lineage: Eukaryota > Metazoa > Chordata > Mammalia > Primates > Tarsiidae > Carlito > Carlito syrichta. The sequence continues at coordinate 3,779 of NW_007247087.1, forward strand.
AGCCTGTCCCCAGGAAGCTGGATGCCTTCATCTACGACGCTGCTGTCCTCAACTACATGGCGGGCAAGGACGAGGGCTGCAAGCTGGTCACCATTGGGTCTGGCAAGGTCTTTGCCACCACTGGCTACGGCATCGCCATGCAGAAGGACTCCCACTGGAAGCGGGCCATAGACCTGGCACTCCTGCAGTTTCTGGGGGATGGTGGGTGCTGCCACTGCTGGGGGTGGCATGGGTCCAGGGTGGGCCACGGAGCCCAAGGTTGTCGGCATCTCCACCACCATTCTGAGTCCCAGGGCCTGTAGGCAGGGAGAGGTCTGGGGGGCGGGGGTGGGTGAAAGGTAAGAGGTTTGGGCAGTTTGTGTGTGTGTGGGGGGGCAGATACTAAGAGCAGCTAGGTGGAGACCCGGGAAGGGATGGGTTTGCAGGAAGGGAGCAGGAACTAGGGCTGGGGAGTCCCAGAAGGGCAGGGAGACAGAAAGCTGCTCAGGCCTCACAGTGGGGGCTGGCAATGGCTGAACTCCTTTGTTTTCCCCAAGACCCCACCCGCGATCTCTCCCAGATGGGCACCTCCTTGGCCCAGTGTAGTTCCCCCCCATGTCCATCTTGAGGTTACCTGGGTAGTGCCAAGGACCTGCCTGTCCTGCATGTGTGAGTGGTCCCACCCAGCCTGCCCCAGAACCTGGAGGGAGCTTGAGAGTTTTGAGGGATCCCATCCTTGTTAGATCAAACCGGTCTGATTTCTCATACCTTATAATAATGAGAATGATCATACCAAGGGTGCTTGTGGTCTCCCAGGGGCCTAGGACTCTTGTCTCTATGTAGATGGTTAGTAAGCGTCTGATGATGAACAAGTGAATAAATGAATGAATGCTAACATTTACTCAATCAACACGCCTTCACTGGGCACTTGGGTGCCCTTTCCTGGGGCTGGACAGGTGGAGGACTCCAAGGCTGGCATTGCCCACCCCAGCCTCCTTTCTTTGTGCTCAATGACCCTCCCCCGCCCCCGGCACCTCACCATCCTGCTCTTGCTGGGCCGGACCCCTGCGGGGTCCACTTGAGGAAGAAGAGGGTGGCTTCCTGGCTCCAGACTCCCCGCTCCAGGCTTTTAGTGAGTTTTTGGGGGGTGTCCCTTGGGGGAGCTTCCTGGGCCAGATGTCCTTCCCCCTCCCCCCAGGAGAAACACAGAAACTGGAGACAGTGTGGCTCTCGGGGATCTGCCAGAACGAGAAGAACGAGGTCATGAGTAGCAAGCTGGACATCGACAACATGGCAGGCGTCTTCTACATGCTGCTGGTGGCCATGGGGCTGGCCCTGCTGGTCTTCGCCTGGGAGCACCTGGTCTACTGGAAGCTGCGGCACTCGGTGCCCCACACGTCCCAGCTGGACTTCCTGCTGGCTTTCAGCAGGGTGGGTGCCCGCCCCGCCACACGCAGGGCGCAGCTTTAGGGCCACCGGCCAGGCACGCCAGGGCTGGCCGTGGCCCGATCCCAGAGGCGAAGACAGGTCCCGCGAGGCGGCCGGGCTTGCCGCGGGCAGGGGAGA
>NW_007247087.1:6378-45080 GCF_000164805.1 Carlito syrichta
ACGGCCCCGGGGGCGCCGGGGCCTGGGGACCCCCCGGGCACAGGGGCAGGACTCTGGGGCCGGGCCCAGGCCGCAGGCACAGTGGGGCGCCGGGCGAGGCCAGCGGGGTAGCCTGCGGGTCGCAGGGCTTCCTGGGACCCTGCGCCTGGAGGCGGATCTCCAGCTTGGAGTCAGAAGTGTGAGCGTCAGCCCCTGGCTCCTGGTCGGCACCGTCGGGGTTGGAGGACACGCGGGACACGCGCTTCTGGCCTCAGCCATGGAGTCGTGGCCACGGGACCCCAGTGACAGGTGATGTCCTCCACGGACAGTTCAGTGACCGCAGCAGCCTCAGGCCCCGGTGTGGGCTGGGCTTCTACTGTCCCCTGGTCGTGAAAGTTCTGCCCACCCAGCCAGGGAGCAGTGGGAGTTGGACTCACGAGGTCTCCCTGCCCTGGCATTCGCTGGTTCCTGGTCGTGACCGCTGTGGGCTTGGTGAGTGGACATGGAGACTGGAACTTGCGCTTGGGGCAGGGCCACCCAGACCCTTGTTCCACCCTGCTGGAGATTCTTCTCATCAGAGCACTGGGACATTAAACCAAGCTTTTACAACCCACTGGTCCTGGCTGCTTCATTTTTGTATCCCAGAGGGGGCACAACACAGCCTGTAGGTCCTAGGAGCATCATGGGAGTATCCCAGGGGTGTCTGCCTGGAACTGGACTGCTCCCTCTGGCGAAGGCGTATCCTTGAGGGATGTGGTGAGGATGTGAGGGCTCTGGGCAGCAGAAGCCACTTGGTGTTCAGTGCCAGCTCCCACCCACCCTGGTGCCGGATGTGCTCAGCACAGGGGCTCTGGTGGTGATGGATGAAGTTCATCCCTTAGTCCCCTTGGAAATGGAGGCTCATGCCAGGGTCTGCTCTGGGAGCCTGGCAGTGTCATGGTGGGAAAGGTAAAGAAAGGTTTGTTGCAGGAAGCCTCCTGGGCTTGCCTGAGCCCTGGCAGGCTGGTTCTCCCCCTGGCTGAAGTTTGAAGCTCAGACCTGCTTGCTGGGTTCTGGAATCCCGGTACAGGCGGCTTCCAGGGCCAGGCACAGTTCAGCCTTGCAGATGCCGGGACTCCTGTGGTGGGAGAATCTTCCTGTGGTCTCACCCTCTGTCCTTCCTCTGAGGCTCTGAGCCCTTTTAAATTTTTTTTTTTATCACACATCATTGGCCCTGGGCCATCTGAAAAGATGGCTTTTGCTTATAACTTCCAGAGTTTTCACATCTGCGATTACATCTGTCCCCACAATGACTCTTGAGAAGCAAGCAAGCTTTCATTCTTCTATTCATTACACAAACACTGTGGGCACTATCGATTCTGTCAGATCTTTCCTAATGCTGGGGCTGTAAAGGCCGAGGCCTGGCTGTCCTCCACAAGTTGGGTGGAGGCAGGGCGGATGCTAATTTGGACAGGCACAGTGCTGGATGTCTGTGTCCAGTGCCCTTTCCCACAGCTCCTTGCTGGTTCCCAGGAAGCCAGGTTCCCTCCTCAGTCTGTGAAGACCCCACTGCTTGGGCTTGGGCTGTGAGAAATGGACCTTTTTGTTTGACTTGTGGGGGCAGTGCAGCTGAAATGGTGGTGGGATACACCTCCATTTTTTTTTTGAGTTGGCGTCTCACTCTGTCACCCAGGCTGGAGGGCAGTGGCATGTCTCTCGGCCACTGCAGCCTCGACCTGCTGGGCTCCGGTGATCCTTCTGCCTCAGCCTTCCAAGTAGCTGGAATTACAGGCACATGCCACCATACTTGGCTAATTAAATTAAAAAAAAAAAAATATTGTAGAGATGAGGTCTCACCAAGTTGTCCAGGCTGGTTTTGAACTCATGGGTTCAGGCAATCCTCTCACCTCGACCTCCCAAAGTGCTGAGATTTTAGGCGTGAGCCACCATGCCCAGCCCCTCCATTTTTGGTTGGAGAGTAACTACTCTGATAATGGGCGGCTCCATCCACTACAGTCAGTTTCACATTCTCTGCCCTATGGATTCTCATGGGCTGGATCTGGGCCCAGGACAGGGGGCTCAACAGTTGGGGAGCGTGAGTACTGGGGAGTGCTGGAGGCCAGCATCCTGGAAGGGAACTTGACCTTGGCTGCAGCCACTGGCCACCAGTCCCTGGGCCTGATCCCCTCATCCTCCTGAGTCAGGGTCCGCCTGCAGCCCTGGGAGGAAGGCTGCAGCAGGTGAGGCTGGGAGGAGCTGTGAGGTCCAGGCTGCTCCACTCACTGCCCAAGATCATTAATAACCAAGCACCGGAAAGATAATTAAGAGCCAAATGTGGAGCCGAGTCTGCCGCTGGCTCCGAGGAGGGGCACTCCGCTCCCTGGGCCAGACACTGGCTGCCTTGTTCTTTCTCTAGGAATATATCTGGGGGATGGGGGCGGGAGAAGCATGAGCCATGGGGATAGAAGCAGGAAGGATTCATCCTGTGAGTTCAGAGTGTTTGGCCTGGCTTCCCGGCCTCCTGTGCCCCGAGAGGAGGGCAGAAGTCCTGCAGGGAGAGGAAGTGAGGCCATAGGGGTGAAGTCATCCTAAACCCAGACACCCGACACCCACATGCTGCTTTATTCTTTTGGGGAGGTACAGAGAGAGGCCTTTGTCACTAGTCACAGAGCAGGATATTCCTACTGTCTAACCTGAGTCCCTCCTGCTGCTGCTGTAGTTTTCTTCATGCCTTTAGTTCCTTAACTGACTCGTGGTCCACACCGGCTTTTTCCAGGGAGCCAGGAGAGCGAGGAGTGAGGGGCAAAACTGACCCAAGGATGGGCTGATGTCTTCGGCTGGGACCCTCCACTCAGCCTGTCCTGCTCTTTGAAAGGGAAGGGCTGTCTACTGTCCTTGTTTCAAGGGGCCCAGAGAACCAGGGACAACCCGTCTCCCCGAAGCCCTCTAGTCTGGAGGATTCAGGGCAATTTCGTGCTTCTGAATTGCACAGGCCGTGGCTATGAGATGACGTTCAACTCACTAGGAGGCCATGGAAACCGAGTAGCATCTGAGTCCTCATGGTGGGGGGCCCAGCTGCAGGTGTCAAATGATACAGGAGGCGGGTGTCAGCAGACAATAGCTTTATTGAGCACTTGTGTGCAGGGCACCAAGCTCAGAGCTTTAACTCCCACAACCGGTCAGTGACATAGCTGCTGTCACCCCACTTCACAAGTGGGGGAGGGAGGTCATGGAGGTGCCAGGTGTGGCTTTTTTTTTTTTTTGAGTTGGAGTGTCACTCTTGTCACCCAGGTTGGAGTGCAGTGGCACGCTCATGGCACCGCAGCCTCGATCTGCTGGGCTCAGGTGATCCTTCCGCCTCAGCCTTCCAAGTAGCTGGAACTACAGCCCATCATGCCCGGCTAGTTTTGTGTGTGATTTTATTGTAGAGACAAAGTCTCACCAAGTTGCCCAGGCTGGTCTTGAACCCCTGGGCTCAGGCAATACTCTTGCCTCGGCCTCCCAAAGTGCTGGGATTACAGGCTTGAGCCACCACGCCTGGCCTGGGTGTGGCTTCTTGGTTCACGTGGAAAGTGCCCAGTGCCATGCCTGGCATGCAACAGCCTTCAGCAGAGGTCACTTCTCCAGTCTGCAACAAACACTACTGGCCTCAGGCCCGGGGGAAGGGATCCTGAGCTCTTTCCAGCACCCAGTGTCCTGGTCTTGAAGGTGCTCCCTTACCATAAGTTAGCCTTGCTCAGGAGCCTGTCCCCTTGACAGGCCGAAGTCACAGCCAGCCACTGCCCCCTGGGCTGCCCTCCCCACCACTCTGGCTCTGGCCTCTGCCTGTTGCAAGGCTGCTCCTGGCCCCACGTGGTGGGAACAGCTGTGCGGCTGAGGCCCGGCTGAGGCGCCACTGCCCACCCGCCACCACTCAGCAGTGCTCCCTGCCGGTCACCTGCCATCTGCCCCATCTATCAGCCTGCGGCCGCAGCTCAGGCCTCAGGTGAGGAGCAGCCAGGAACTGCTGGCGGACGGCGCTGGTGCTCAGGTGGGTCTGTTCTTCCGCAGGGAGAGAGGCTGACTCCCACCTTGACCTGGTCTGCCCTCGGGGTGTCTGGGGCAGTGAAGGCAGATGAGTTTGGGTGGAGGCTGCCGATGTTAAGATCTGCACAGAGACACTTGGCCATGGGCCAGGCTAGGCCGGTGTCCTCTTCGCCTGTCTGCAAAATGGAAACCCCAGCCTAATTTGCTCACCTCACCAAGTTGATATGACAACTCAGTTACATGTGCTTGGTGTGCGGTGAGCCAGCATCCTCTGGGAGGGTCTCCTCCCCCAGCCCCAAGTCAGCAGCAGAGGCCTGGGTGGGTGGAGAGGACAGTGGCCTTGCTTGACCTCTAGCAGGAGGCAGCAGGTGAGCACTGACTGAGGAGCGGGCAGCTCGTTGGCGGCTGTGCGAGGACCCGGCTAGGACCTGGCTTGGCGTCAGTGCTGTGGTCACCTGGGGCCAGTTTCCTCCAGGGCTGGGGCTGCCCTGCTCAGAGGAGGAGAGTAACAGCCAGCGACTCCATTGCTATGTGGCTCGACTGTCACATAAATCAACCTGGGCTTTGTGATGTTAATAAATTTGTGTCTAAAATTTGGTTTAGAGCCTGGGGTGGAAGATTTAATTTGTTTTGTCCTTAAGCAAGAGGGAGCGTAATTGGAGAAGGGTAAGTACAGAAGTTGTGAGTTTTCAGCCAACAGTTGGGCAGCTCCAGGGAAGGCTTGAGCCAGAGGAGGACGGGCCAGGTCTTCCTTGCTCTTGGCCTCACCACTGTGGGCCTCCCAGGAAGAAGACACAGTGGCAGGCAGGGAAGGGGTGTTTGTTTTTCCCGTGGCTGGAAAATGGTGATACATGGGGACAAGCTGCGAAGGGAGACCTGCCGACGTGTGACAACAGCGAGAAAGTGGATTGAGGCCAACACACAACACAGGGACTGTCCCAGGCTGCGGCTGCCAGGGCCAGAGGCGGAGTGGTGTGCCGCCTGCAAATCCCACACATCTCCTTGACCCTGAGATCACCTTGGGTCCCGGGAGACCCAGCACCAACACTACGCCCAAGGTTTGAGTATGGTGAGATGCAGGGTGGTCCCTGGGGGGTGGGGGGGAGAGGGCTGAGCAAGGCACTGACATCAGAGGGAGAGACAGGAGCCTGAGACACTCCCCCCGTTCCCCCCAGAGAGGCAGCTCCCTGGCAAGCTGCTCTGGGCTCCACTCAGGCCCAGGCGGAGGGGGCAAGCCAGGGAGGGTCAGGAAGGACCCCAGGTCCTGAAGCAGAAGGCACGTTGAAAACGCAGAGTTCATTCGAGTCACCTGTGTCCAGAGCCTGGCCCAGCAGGCAAGTGCATGGCAGCGAGTGGGAGGCGACCGGGAACCTGGCCTCCTTCCAGAGGAGTGGCGGCGGTGCCCCATCCAATCCCACGTCGCCCAAGGGACATGGAGAGTGTGAACCCTGAGCACCCACGCCAGCTCCTAAGGGAGCCACCTTTAGTACTGCAGGGGCAGGGGCAGGCTGACCTCCTGTAGGACGGGAACCATGGAGCCCTCCCGGTGCCATGTGCCAGGGCGTCCCAAGCTGCTGCCCTGCCCGTGCTGCAGGGGGCCCCAAGGGTCCCGGGTCCCTTTCAGAGACCACAAGCTCCAGGCTTGAGACCCAGCTTGGACGCTCCCTCCAATCTGCTGCTCTAGAGCTGGCACCGTAGCAAGGGCCCTCGCAGCTCTGGTGCAGGACCCTGGTGCCAATTAGCACTTCCTGTTCCTGTCATGGGGCCAATCAGGCCCTCACCTGGGAGTGGCACTTAGCGACTCCCAGGCCTGTGGTGAGCTGTCACAGGCAGGCCCGGTTAGGGCGGTTTTAGGGCCTGGCACTCCCCGTTGAAGAGGCAGCAGCTGCTAGTAGATATTTCCCAGACAAGGACGCAGGAGGAGGCTGGGGAGGAGGAGGAGGGGACATGGGGCTGGTAGGAACGGTGGCAGTGCCCACACTGTGTCTCCCACTGTGTACGTGGTGGGGCGGGGGGCGGCACGTGCTGTAAAATGAGGCAGGGCGGGGGATGTGATTCCAGGAACGAGTCCTGGACCCTGGGCGCGCTGTGTGCTACCCCAGAAGGAGGACCTGGGAGGAGAGCAGCACTGGCCAGCAAGGCCAGGTGACCACTGGGTGGAGTCCGGGGTGGGAGAAGACCCCAGCAGGGCCGCCCAGGCCCCACCTGCCTCTTGAAGACCCGAGAGGCAACTGAATCTTGGCTGTGCCGGTGGGGAGGCCAGGGCAGGGCCGCCCCCCAGCGCCAGACCCGTGCCGCCGTCAGAGCTTGGTCTCGCTGAGGACGATGTTGGCCGTGACAAAGACGAAGCAGGAGAAAGCCCAGAACAGCACGAAGCCCACCCAGAAGGTGTGACGGAAAGGGGACCTATGCTTGTTGACGGTCCCGTAGCCAAAGGCCAGCTGGACGTCCCGGCGACAGTGGTACACCAGGAAGGCAGGGATGACGTACTGGATGCCGGTGCCCGCGTAGGCGCCCGTGATGCCCACCAGGGACTCCAGGTCATGGGTGCAGAAGGCCACGAGCACAGGTGGCACCAGCGTGATGGTGGGGAACACGACGCGGTCCACCACCCATGGGTACGTGCCACCCTCGCGGTGGAAGAGCGTCTTCCAGTTGTTGCGCAGAGTCACGGCAATGATGGGGAAGTTGGTGCTGATGGTGAAGACGGGGAAGAGGCCCAGGAAGAAGCGCACGGCGGCCAGGCCCACGACGTCGCAGCGCGCGAAGTTGAGGGTGTACATGTCCATGAGGCTGTCGCCGCGGAAGCAGAAGATGGCGGTGAAGGAGAGGAGGCCGTAGAAGGCCAGGATCAGCACGTAGTCCAGGCACACCAGCCGCGTGAGGTGGCGCTTGGAGGACACGGGGGTGACGAGGGACGGGAGCGAGTGCTGGCACATGAAGGAGTAGACGCACACCCCAAACAGGTTCCGGACCCCCGAGAGGTCAGCCAGGGGCGGGTGGCCCTCCCCCTGCCCGTGCCCAATGCGGACCAGGGCCAGCACGATCATGACGGCGAAAGCTGCAAAAGAAGAGGGGCGTCAGTCAGCAGGAAGGCGCAGCCCTAGTTTGGACAGCTTCGGGCAGGAGGCGGCCGTGGAGGGACCGGAGCACCACAAGAATCGTTAAATGCAGGTTCATGGAGTCCCGACAGTCACATTCTGAGGCAGGTCAGCAGCAGCTGATCTTAGGAAGGTCCCATGGATCCCTGTGTCCTGACCCCCGCCCCCACCCGGCAGAGGGTCCCAGTGTGGGGACAGGGCTGCCCTGGGGCCATCAGCAGGGTGGCCCAGCTCTGCCGAGGCAGCAGCTCTGTCTTCTCGGAGGAGGGTGAGTCCTGGTCAGCACTGCCCGGCTCCCTCATCAGACCCCAGAGGCTCTGCCGGGTCAGGACTCATGGCCATTCTCTCTCCCTTGGACTAAAGAACGTACATCTGGGGAGCTGGGGAGTGCAGGCAGAAGGGCGTGTGGCACTTGGGAGGAAGTATGCTCCTGGGCCGCGGGCATCTGCCAGATACAGCTGAGGCACATGGGCTGGGAGCCCTGGGCAGAGAGGTGGGCACCCAGGGGCCTAGAGCAGGCAGGAAGTTGCCAGTGGTCACTCCAGGGCAGAAATGGCACCAAGGACCAATGCTGAGGACTGCTGAGCCCTGAGCTGCTGACATCGAGGCTGGAGGAAAACGGCACATGGCTCTGTTCTCCTGGGCCAGTGGCACAGCTAGGGGACAGGGGACTCGCTCTGGAAGTGAAGGGGACTGGCGGCCCTCTCTGTTTAGAGCAAACAGGCTTCTACTGTGGATGGAGCCCAGGCTGGCTTCATCCTGCAGTCTTGTACAACGGCCCTCCATTTGGGCCTCACCAGCCTGTCCTTCAGATGGTGATCTCCCCTGAGACAAGCTTAGGAACCGCGAAACCAGCAGACAGGTGTTCCAGCACCCTGGGAAGATGGTCCTCCGAGATCTTTCTGCGTCTCTGGCTTCTGGTATCTGCTATCCAGACTTCCCAGAAACGCCACTGTTAGCTACCCACACACAGAGACCACCAGTGTCGCATCTTCATTCTGGAGTTTACCAACAGCCCCTGTAGTCTGCGTCCTGATCCCTCAAGTAGAGCCCATGAGGACAGGTGACATTTCTTGGCAAGCAGCACCGGCAAGCGTGGGAGGGCAGTGGGCTGGAAAAGGCCAGCAGGCAGCTAGGCCCCCCTGGGGGGGATGGGGGCGGCTCATCAGAGGCTCAGGACTTTGCCCCAAGTGGAAGGCTGGGTCTCCCACTGCTCCCTTCAGGCTAATCCACTTCTCGACTCCGGGAAGGAGTTCCGACGGGACCCACAGGAAAGCCACACAGTGTCTTCCCACAGTGACACTTGAATGGGATGGAATCTTCATCTATTACTTTTAATCAGAACTGCCTGGCAGTTGGGACAGGAGGGGGACAGGAGGGGGACAGGAGGGGAGCGTGGAAACAGGTCTGTGAAAATTGCCAACAAAGAAGATGATTTGTTTCCCATGCTCACAGCCCACTCCAGTCCCTGCCACTCCTGACTCCGGGGGCCCCGCGACTCCTCCTGCTCCAGGGACATCACAAATCTTCCCGGCCCTGCCAGTCAAGGGAAAGCAAGCAACCTAGTTCCTCTCTCGAGTCTCAGCCCAGGGAGCTGCATCTGGGTTCGCCCTCTGGGGGTGGAGGGCACAAGACACAGGTGGGACAGCTCAGGAGCCTGGACGATTTGCTTGTCTGGAGCTTTCTGTGGGTGGAGGCAGAGGGTGTGCACAGCCGAGGTCACTGCGGAAGATCTATATATATCACAGGAAGTGTCCCGGGTGTGATGAGGGGACGGGTGTGTTGGGGGGGATGACCCGGGGAAAGACTGAACAGGCTGAGGTAAAGTCCCCGGGAGGCAGAAAGGGCTACCAGGCAGCTAAGCAGGTCAGAGGGTGCCACTGGCAGACGTGGGGCTGGGGCCCTAAGGATTAGCTATTTAGGAGGCTGTAGAGAGGGGTTTGCCACTGTAAATAGGGCACAGGGGTCAGCACCAAGGGGGCAACCGCTTTAGGTAAGCAGGACTCAAATCCTGCACTGCCACGACCATCTCAGATGCCATCTCGTGATCTGGTGCCGATCTGGCCAAGGCCGGCGCGAATTTAGAAAGAGGCAAGGGGGGAATTCTCCAGTTGTCTGCTGCAGGCCCTGGGTCCGGTGAGCAGGGAGAAGGTGCTGTCTGGACACAAGCAGCTACTGCTGCTCTCTCCAGACTTCAATCTCCAAAGAAAGGCCGTGATCTGGACAGCCCTGGCTGGGAGCTTTCTTATGGTAAATAAGCCAATTTATGAAGTTTTCCGAAGAAATGAGCCATGTGTGTCCACACATGCACTGTCCCCTCAAAGGTATACCTACTAGTAGGGTCCTCCAGGGCAGCTGTTTTGGGAGGCTGCATTTTATGCCCATGATGACGTGGGACACCTTCTAGAACCTTCAGGATGGCCTACAAAGCCATGGTTATGGGTGATAAAAAAAAATTGATCTCAGGCCGGGCATGGTGGCTCATACCTGTAATCCTAGCACTTTGTCTGAGCCCAGGAGTTCGAGACCAGCCTGGACAACATGGTGAGACCTCGTCTGTACAATAAATAAAAGAAATTAGCGGGGCATGGGGCATGTGCCTATAGTCCCAACTACTTGGAAGGCTAAGACGGAAGGATTGTCTGAGCCCAGCAGGTTGAAGCTGCGGTGGCAGTGATCATGCCACTGCACTCCAGTCTGGGCAAAAGGGTGAGACTCTGACTAAGAAAAAAATTGATCTCACAACTGTCTAGCCATAATTAGTCTCATCTTGTAATGCTACTACCTACCCATCTTGCTCTCTTAATTCTCTTAATCAAACAAGTCCATGTCCACATACAACAGGTCTGTTTCCCAAAGCCAAATCTGCTCTCATGGGCAGGATGTTTGCAGCCGCCCACAAGTGAAAAGAAGATGCCAGAAGCTTTTGGGAGGTGATTCCAGGAGTGCTGGAGGTGGCTTCTTCGTGGAGTTGCAGCTCCCTGATAAGCACCCGTGGGGACAGGCGCACCCACAAGGCTGTCTCGCTCCCTCCCCTTGGTCACACCTTGTACCGTTCTGTCAAAAGCTCGACCAGTTGTGCAGCAGCTCGGAAATGCCACCAGCTCTGAGGAAGAGCAAGCCCAAGCACCTCACACCAGGCACCTCACACGGGAGAGTCACTTGTCCGTGAATCCTGACCTGCCCTCAGGGCTCACGCGCCAGTGAAGGGAAAGGCCTTCTTGAGAAGGAGCACACTCGCACACCAGGGAGGGCAGACGGTTCTAGAAAAGCACGCCTCGAGATCAGCTGGGCTGGGGTGAGGACCTGTTTCCCTGAGGAAATGCCCTGGCCGAGGTGGAGGGCCAGTTCCAGCTAGCCTGGGAGAGGCAGGACACAAAGATGGGCACTGGGTTCTGTCCTCTGAGAGTGGAGAGGGAAGGGAAATGTCCAGGCAGGTTTCCAAACCAGCAGGTTCAAAAGAAACCAGTACTACCTCGAACCTTGGATTCTGACGGGAAAGGGAAGGAAGAAAAGGGAGGTCAGAGCTCTGGCCTTCGGGGGTCCTGAGACCAGAGTATCGGGCCTAACTCCCCGCGGAACTGCCCGCCCTGTGACCCCGCCCCTCTGTCCCCGGCCCCTCCCTCCCTGGCTGTGTGAGGAGCAGAGTTCAACAGCCATCTCCTAGATTGATTGCCCGCTCCTGGGAGACAGCTGCTCCAAAAACTCATTAGGTCTGATCATAAATCAAGATGAAACGAGGATGACAGGCTGTGGAGACCCTGCAGGACGCACGGCAGGGAGCGGGGCTCTGAGAGCCACACCAATGCCCAGGGCATGGCCGCTGCCGCTGCGCCGGCTCCCACTGAAGAGGCTGTGTGGGAGGCCCGACGGGTGCGGAGGCGGGACAGAGCAGAGCGCGCCCCAGACATGCTGGGGACCAGAAATCCAGGACTTCACAGTCAGATGCGCAAGCGGGGAGGGGATCTGCCCTCAGCAGGGCCTGTGGGTCCCCGAGGGCAGGGCAGGGCAGGGCAGGGCAGGGCTCTCCAGCTTGTCATCTGACCTATCACAGGTTGTGTCCGGAGAATCTCTATCCACATCCATCTGCATTCCCCACTGGAAGTCACGCTCCGAGGGGTGAGGACAAGCAGTGGGAAGTCAGGGAGGACCGGAGGGGAGCAAGGAGGTGGAGGCTGACGCCATGTCACATGAGAAGCTGCCGGGCCGGGAAGGCTCAGCTGCAGAGTGACAAGGGAGACCGAGAGGCTTCTCTTTTTAATGCCCGTGTTAACTGCTGATGTAAAAACACGGCACATGTTTTGTGTAACCCCCGGGTTTAACCAGACCATTCATTCATTCATTCAACAAAGATGTACTGCTTGTCCACTGGGTGCCAGGCACCAGGCAGGTCATCTGGGGATGGCACACCGAAACAGACGTGGGCTCCGGCCTTCTAAAGCCTAGAGTCCAGGGCACCAACAGGTGGGAGCTACAGGAGACAAATGACAACAAAAGAAAGCACTAGTTCAGTTTCTTTACATTAGCTTTGGGGCAGGTAATGAGATCCCTGCCACAGGAGGTATCCAAGCCTGGGGTAGAAGACCCCCCGGTGGGAGGTCACAGGGGAACCCGGAGTTGGAAAAGGGGGCTGTTCCGCTCCACATGCCTGTGGCCGCCACGACCTCCTCGCGGTTGAGAAGGAGATTGATGAAGGGTGGTGACAAGGAGTTGGGGCCCCTGAGAGGAGGCTGACAGGCAGCGTCTCGCTGAGGCCCCATGAGGTCACCTGCCGGGGCTGCTGGCTGCACACAGACTCATTCTGACAGCCGATCTAAGTTCTAGAAGCCGGCCTCACCATATTGATTCACCTTGGGCTGCCGCCTGTCCCCCTCCCACACATCCACACCTCGGGAGGGAGGGAGGAAGACAGGCGCGGATGGCAAGTCATTACCTCGGGAGGTGAGATGATAAAACTGGCACAAATCCTGAGGCGGGAGCGGCCAGTTTAGAGAGGACATCGCCCGTCCCTTCCCTTTCTGAGGGGGTTAGGTTAGAAGCAAAATTTACATAAGGCTTGACTGCCCATCTGCAGGGTCTCCCTCTCCCCACAGCAGAGGCATATCCAGTTTATGAGTACCAGGATGAACCAAGGAAGGGTCGGTGGTACTAACAGACTTGGAGGTCAAGATGATATTTCATATCAAGACATTCTCACAACATCTAAGGAATCCTCACTTAGGATCCTAGAGCAATCAGAAGAGAAGCAGAACTTTTTCCAGACAGCCTCGCCCCTAGCGAGAACTAGGTAAGTCCCTGTAGGAGCTGTCTCTGCATCTGTCTGTCTGTCCTCACAGCCTCTCTCCTTGGCAGGGAGCAGGACAGGCAAGCAAAACGCTTCTGAACACCAGCTGAAGGGCAAAGGCAGTGCTGGTTTATAAGGGGATGAGAGTCAGCAGACACCCACATCTCTCCTGAGCCGCTCCCTTTCTGAGTACCCTGCCCTCCCAGAACCTCACCTGGGGGCCTAGTAGAGGAAGAATAGGGCCTTACTGGCCAGAGCAAGCCACAAATGGGCCAAGACCTTATAGGAGTCACAGTTGACTTGTTCTTGGGGCCGAATGGGGGACGAGCAGGTGTCTGGCTGGGGTCAGGGCCCAGGGCCCTGATGCTCACTTTTGGAGAGGTCAGTAAACCTCCCTGGCTCACCTCTCCTGGGTCTCTATTGGTAGGGACAGAAATCAGAGTTGTCAGTGGCCAGCTAGCTCCACCCTTCATGTGCTGGCAAGGCACCCCTGGGCATCACATAAGCACCGGCTTACACTGGAGATATGGAGAGGGAAGGGTTCCCTCAGTGTCCCTGAGGCAGCACAGCCAGTGGCTGGGCTGGCACTGCCTTGGTCTCTGGGCTGTGGTGAGGTGTTCCCTGCTGATTGGAGCATCGTGTGAAGCCTGGGCAGGACTCTGTCCTCACAGAATTCTGGGGTCTGCTTGGGGTTGGCATGAGCTGGGACACCTGCCCAGGCCATGGGAGTTGGGGCACATGGGCCAGAGCTCTCTGAGCCTGGAGGGTTGCCGGAAGAGCCCTCCAAGGGGCACCCACCCATTCCCAGAGGGCATTCAGCTCTCACAAGGAATGTGTGAGATGGGTCATTTTCCCCATTCCCATGACTGGCTTTGAAACTATGCAAGGGCTACTTCCAGGCCGGCCCGAACGCTGCCCACGGCTCTCCTAGAAGGTGGCAATAAACCCACTGGGCTGTGACGGAGAAGCACCAAGAAGCATTACAGCCGTGCCAACCACTATGGCAGCCAATGGCCACACGTGGTTACTGAGTGCTTGAACGTGTGGCCGGTCCAAACGGAGGGGTGCTCAAGGGTAAAACACAGACCAGGGGTTTAAAGACGTAGTAGGAAAAAGGAACGTAAGATACATGCCTAGTCATTATCTCGTATTGATTACGTGTTAAAAAAGTATATCAAAACTGATTAAATAAGGGTATCTGATCTCAAACCAGGCAAAGTAGGGACCAAAGGGAGGCCCAGCCTTTACCTGTACGTGCCCACTTGTATACCTAACCCTGAATTGTTCCCTACATCTTTAAAAAAAAAAAACCTGATTAAATTTAAAATGTGGCTCCTAAAAAATTAAAAATTCTCCAGATGGTTGGCACTGCATTTCTATTGGGAGGGTTTCAGCAGGGGTTTACTGTACCAGTGGTCTGTGGGTGTGTGGATGTGTGTCTACCTGGGAAGCACCTGACCTGTTGGGAATTTGAACCTCAGCCCAGGTCTTCTAACTCTAGCCCTGCAACCTACTCTGATTTGCATGGGGACACTGAAGACCTAGGGAGGACAAATAGGCTCTGGATCCCCTCGGGCTGTGACTCCTGCAGAGGGAGGCACTGGCTGGGCCTGGGGCGCTGTGGAAGTGGCCTGTGGTCCTGGGCCACTGTCAGGAATATTTTTGGGTTTTTTTGAGTCAGAGTCTCACTGGCACGTTCATAGCCACTGCAGCCTCGACCTGCTGGGCTCAGGCAATCCATCCACCTCAGCTTTCCAAGTAGCTGGAAGCAGAGGTACGTGCCACCACACCCAGCTAATTTTTCGATTTATTGTAGAGATGAGGTCTTGTCAAGTTGCCCAGGCTGGTCTCGAACCCCTGGGCTCAGACAATCCTCTCGCCTCTGCCTCCCAAAGTGCTGGGATTGCAGGTGTGAGGCACTGCACCGGCACCAGGGACATCCTGATGAGGATGTAAGCTGGAACAGAGCCTCTTGGGAGCCGTGGAGGGCTCTGCCCACTGGCCCCCGGCCCAGCAGCCCTGCCCCCAGCCTGCCCATCCCCTTCAGCAGGGCCTAGAAGAGATGAGGAATACACTGTCATGGAGGAGGAGGCGGACATGTGTCCACTAAGGCCAGACTGCATGTGGCTCACTCCTCCCTAATCCCTGAGTGCCCAAGTTGTGCACAGATTCTTAGAGCCACCAGCGAATTCGACTGACTTCCCCCCACGTGTGGGCCACCCCAGGCCTTTCCCACATGCCCAGGCCACTGAGTCAAGCCTTTTCTCACAGGGCTGCTTCCTGGAGAGCCACTCCTGCAACTGTCTGACCTCTGAACCTGTCTGAGATGACCCTGAGGCTGGGCCTGGGGCTGCTCGGAGACCAGTATTATTCCCCATGCCCATGCGTGCCTCCGGCTCTGGCACATGTGAGGTGAAGCCATCCATCACGGTGGCTGTCTGGAAGCGGCACTCTCCTTTCCAAGCAGAGAATCAATATGCCAGGGCTAATGATAACGAATGGCCAGTGGTGTGCCTGCCACCAGCTTGGGCACTGGCTCTCCAGGTGGGGGGCTGGGTCTAGGGAGGACTTGGCGCTGGCTTCCTCCTTCACCACAGCACCGCCCTTGGAGGGCACCAGGTCGTTGGGTTGCCTCTGCCTTCAGCTGGGTCATCGGGGGTGGGGAGGGGCAGATGGGCAATACCAGCCAGAGCTGAGAACCACTGAAGGCCAAGCGATTTCTCGGCCCTAAACCAGAAGCAGGCACCTGAGTAGTTGATCCTTAAATAATCGGACTGAACATTGCAAATCAGAGCCGCATGTGCAGGCTCGAGGAGGAGGAAACTGAGAAGCCCGCAGCGTGGAGGTGACAGCGACACCCAGGATGCTACTCCGGCTTGGAAGCAGCAAGTCACACTGGGTGCAACTTCTGAATCTGCCACTTAACTATGTCATCTCAGGGCAACTGTTTCATTGCCTTCACAGACAGAGATGACCGTAGAGGTGCTAAGGGGCTGGAACAAGGCGGGCAGTGGCGCAGGTGCTGGGGCAGAGTCTGGCCTCCGGCAATTGCTCACAAATCTGTAAGTCACCACAGAAAACCATTTCCATTCTCAAAGCTCAGATCCCAGACGGGCAGGAAAAACTGTTAACCCTGAGTTCTCATCTAATTCTCCTTGTGCTCTGAGGGTGACTGGGATCATCCCTGTGACCCCACCTTCCAAGTGGAGCAGTTGTCAGGGCCCTTCCCAGGGACACCTGGTCACTGGCGTCGGCTAACCTTTGGAGTTCTGGGGGCCAGGGATGGGGGCGAGGAGGATCCTGACAGGTGCTGACATTTGCTCTGTGAACCAGAACCATCCCTCCTTCTTCCTCTTGCCCTGCCCAGTATTCCTAAGGCCACTCACGGCCAAGCTGTCCCCACTACCCTGTGATGTGGGGGTTGGGATGTATGCCCTCTTTGGGTGGGGCTGAGAAAGAGGGGTTCTTTGGAGCCTGTGTTGGCCCAACCTTCCTCAGGTATCAGCTTCTACCTGGGCACAAGCCATGGGTCAGATGAGGGTTCTTTACAAGCCCTGAGAAGACAGGACGGCTCGGTCTCTGCCTGGGGAGTTCCTTTTGGGGAATATGAGAAGCTATCCACACAGACGTCTCCAAAATCATCCTGGCTCTGGGTCAGATTTTCACCTCAGGCCTGGAAGGCGTCCGGGGCCTGCTGGCCTCGCCTCTAACAACTCACCCGCCACTCGCTTTGGTTTCTGCTGAAAGGAGGGACTTTAAAGCCAATCGGACTACCTTCCTATGTAGGCCAACAGCTGTGCTGTCCACTCCGCAACATGGAGGAAGAGAAGAGTGTTGAAATAATCAACTTTGTGGAAGCAGGTTCTATCCTGTGGCTACATTATTTAGCCCAAAGGATTCAGAGCACGGGTGGCAAGAGGGGGAGCAGCTGATGAAGGGCAGGCGTCTGGGTCTCCGACGCAATCAAGTCTTAAGCAGGAAATCAAGAGCTCTGGTCTTTTCAGCCTTCAGCTTCTCCACACCCTCGGAGCATGGCAGGTGGCGCCTGGGAGGACAGGGGCTCAATTTTTCATTCTTAAGTTGTCAGAGCAAGCTCAGTTTGTAATCGCTGGGAAGGCAGGACCAAGGGGCCTCTGGCTGCTGGCCGACTAATCTTCCTGGAGATTGGAAACATAAAATTTCAGGCACTGTCACCTTTCCTGAAGGCTGCTTGGCCCTTTCTTCTTGAGCGGCCAGCTAGATGCAGAGAGAGACAGGAAGGAGAGAGAACGAGGAAGACAAGGAGAGGTGGCACCAGGACAAGGACGTTTGGACCCTCTGGGTCTGAATGGAAGTTTTAGAGCTCCTGGGTTGTCATGGGCAATGCACTAGCTTTTGTGACTGCCTGACCTGCCACAGGGCTGAGGTTTAATGGGCCATGTGAAGCCCAGTTCTGCACAGAGGCCTTGATTGTAACCATTGTCAGGTCAGACACCCTGACTCATGCCCACGAGCGAACTGTGACTTATCTTCCCTTGCCTTGCCAGTGCCTGGGCAGCTGGCCCTTCAACCTCCTGGGCAGAGTAGGAATCCTCGACTGGGGGCCAGATACGCACACATCTCGGCTGCACACAGATCCGAGTTGCAGACGATGATGGCTGCTCTGAAGAAGGTGCTAGCCTTTGCTCAGGGCCAAGTGAACTCTCGGTCAGTCCTGACAATGCTAATGAAGGGTCTAGTTTGGCAGCACGTGGCTGGCTGTTCTCCAGCAAACTTTAATTACGTGCCCACTTTACCCTACGTCAGAAACCCCGAGTTTCTTTCTATGAACCAACCTGTGTGCATTTGCAGAGAGAGCTTCTAGAAAACCAAAAATAAAATGACCGACATGGAACATACATAAAAAGTTCTTCTAGATTCCCTCTGCTGGGAGTGTAACCAGCGAAAGCCGGACACTGAATAGCTCAGGAGGGTCCCGGCCAGTGGCCCAAATGGAGGAGGAGCGGAGCCGCAGCACAAGCCCAGGGAGCCTGGGGCACTGAGTGGGGCAAGGCTGTCTAGATGCACAGAGGGCATGGACTCGCCGTCTTCACTTGGTGGGCTTCCTTCCTGGACCTCTGAGAGGCACTAGTTGAGCGGCTGTGAAGGAATTCACATGCCAAGCTGGCCGCAGTGGGCAGCGGATGGCCCAGACACGAGACCCCTGGCTGCTGGTGGCGACAGATCGGAGCGGTCTCATTGGAAGGCACCCCACAGAAACCAGTCCCAGATCTGGGGATGGGTGAACACCAGAAAGCCCTCACGTCCCCAGGTGAGGGTCTCCTCTCGGGCCTCCTGTCTTACCTGCCGCTACTAGCACATCCCACCCCTCCCCGTTGGCTCGGAAAACAGATCTAGGGCACTTGCTAGGGGGAGTGGAGAGCGGGCCGAGAACTTCATAGGCAGGCTCAAGTTCATCCACGAAGGCCGGGAGAGGACGGCGTCTGACCCACTTTGAGGGGAACACAGACACGGGAAGGATGTGTGTGGCGTCTGCTCTGAATACACAATCAGAAGGAAGGGAGCCCTGTGGGTCCTCGACAACTCAGGCCCGAGAAAGGCTGTGGCGCTCCGGAGCTGCCTTTATTAGAAAGAATCGGGTTTTTAATAACGCCAAATGGGGTGCCCCGAGCTGAGCCAGCTGTTTGTGTCCCCAAGTGAGAGGCATCTACAGGAAAAGCTGGCAATGGTGCTGTTGTAATGAAGCTGCCGTAGCCCTTCCAGCCCGAGAACTCCCGCTGGGCAGCTGCTGGGCATCCCGGGGAGCAGCCTACAGCCATCGGCTTAGCTCTCAGGCTCTGACGCCCCCGCTGCTGGGCCCGTGGGCACCAAGGGACGGCACCTTTGCTGCATGTCCCCTAGGTGTCCCTGGTCTACCTGCTGCTGCAGTGAGGAGCTACAGAGGAAGCCCTTACCCCCTCAGTGAGATGGGCTGACATTTTATTCTCTCAGGCTCAGAGCTTCCCAGAAGAGGGCATGGGAGTAGATACCGGGGGTGGGGGGTGATGCAGGGAGGGTTCCCCTCCCTGTGTTCACCAGGGACCACAGCTAGGGTATGGCAGAGGAAAGCCTGCACAGAACCAACCTGAGATGATTCTAGATCTCACTGTGACACCAGTGTGGACAGCTGGAACCATGGCTCTCTCTGGAGGTGGCTGAGGTCAAGCCCCCAGTCCCATGGCCAGACCCAAGGGGTGCTCATTCTGAGGTCATTTGCGGGATACAACAGCCGACCAAGGTGACAGCGTGGGTGATGCTCACTGCAGCTCACCTCTGGATGCCGCCCAGGTGCCAGGTAACATGCTAACAAGCGCTTCAGATACAATCCCACTGAATCTTCACAGACGGTCAACAAAGTGAATCCTCACTGCCACTGTGCAGATCAGGAGCCTGGCTGAGGGAGGCTCGGTCTGTCTGTGCACCTTGGGACTGGACACTGGGCTCATTGGGACTGAAGGGAACAAAGCGAGCAGGCACAGTGTGAAGACGAACAGGCATGACAACCGGTGCAAACCAGCCACTAGAGGCCTGGGTGCTCTGGGGCCCATGGTTGATGTGAGGCAGCCACCAGGGCGTGAGCCGACTGATGGCCAAGTGGGCTGGCCGGGAGGCTGCTAAGGGCTGAACAACAGCCTCACTGGTGCAACAGCACGCTGAGTATCTCCTTCCACATGTGAATTCAGAGACACCTGCAACCCAGGTAACCCTAACCGGCCAGCCTGGTCTCTCAGAACTCACTTGGGAAGCATGAGCAATGAATGGACTTTGTGACTTCATATTTTGACAGGTTTCCTGGACAAATGATTATCTGCAAAGGCCACTTAACCCTTACATTCCATTCTGCTAGCCCCGGGGGCTTCCGAGGCTGATGGAGTGGAGAGGGCAGAGCGAAAGCCCTCGGAGGAACTGGCCTGAAGGCCCCGCAGCAGAGCTCTGGGGCCTGCAGTCTCCTCCGGCCTCGTTTCAACAGATGGCAGAACAAATTCCTAATTAAGCACAAGAAAGTTTCCGGCTCAGCACATTTATTTATGATTTTCCGGTCCCTTTGGTGCTCATTCTTCCCCTTTGTCTTCCTGGAACCCAAGCCAGCTTATTGCCACCTCGAGCTCCCCACTCGGCTCTTGGAAAGGCATAACCCAATCTGGGGAGAGGGAAGAGGAAGGGGTGTGGGCAGGAGTGTGGGAAAGGAGGGAGGGTGTGTGGAGGATATGGTCACACAGCTGCTTTTCAGGCAAAATGAAAGGGGAGTTCGTGGCAAACTGACAACTTGGCACAGACTTCAGAGGACAAATGGGCTTTGGAGATCGCTCCCTTTAGGGCAGTTCCAGAAAAACTGCCTGGGGTGAGCTTGGCCCAGGGGGAAGATACCCTCCGTGGGGTCTCTTCCACAAGCGAGGCTGCCTGTTCTGTGTGGCTCCGGGGGATTCTGCGATCTCCACTCCCTTCCTCCTTGTCTAAGGCCGTGCTGCTGCTGGGGTTAGGATGAGGAAAACACTTTCTACCAGCGCTGAAAGTGCCCAGGTGGATTCAAGGCTGCCAGCTGAGAATTGAACCCTAGACTCAGCTGCGTTTTAGAGTTTACTTAACCCAGTAATTTTTATTTTGCCTGAGAGGGCTCTGTGTCACAGAGAATTTGCTTTCCAAGCCCAGAGGTCTGAGTCTCTCATGGAGAAAAATGACTGCCTGTGCTTTGTCACCTACAGCAGCACTCTGGAGAAAAGGTTCGCCTGAGAGCCTCCTGACATTTGATTATCTCTTGGATCAAAGGGAGAAAAGAGGCAGATGACTTGCTAAGACAACAACGTCAAGACAACAATGTCACCACCAAAAAAAAAAACAAGTGCTGACGACCTTCACGAGCTGGTCTCCACCTCAGGCTCCCGATGCTGCCAAGAGCCTCTCTCCAGGCCACACTGTCACCTGCTCTGCAGCACTGCAGGGCTGCCTCTCAGGGCCCGGGAGCCCCAGGGTGAGAGACCTGCGGGGCTGCCTCCCAGGGAATGGGAATGGGAATGGGAAAGGGCGGGGGAAACAGTGGTTGCTTTTCTAAAGCAGTTGAGCTGCCAAGGCTGCTCTAAGAGCCCGATTCTGGGGGAAGAAGAGAGGTCTCCAACGGTAGGATGGCAAGGGCGCAAGGGCTGTCTCCAGCCATCTGCCAGGACCCCAGGGCCCTGCCGGTCACAAAGGCCAGGGTGTGGCGTGTATCCTGCTGGGACAGTCACCCTTAGTTGCTGTCAGCCTCCTCCTCTCACATGCACAATCCTCTCCCCTTGATCATATTGCTCACCAGATACAGAGAAAAATGTGTTACACTAAACAGGCGTGGGGTCTATGGAAGCCATTAATTGGCATTATCCATGTACACCCTCTTGGACTGACATACTGACTGAAGCAGGAGTGTCCCCTCTGCCTCTCCTCACCCTGTTCCTGTCCTCTGGGACAAGGGGGAAATTGCTGAGCTTTCGTGCCAGCGTTTAAGGAGCCCCTTCCTATCTTCCCTCGTTGATGGGGCGGGTCGAGGACAGCCAATTCCACGCAGGGCAGTGGCTAGACTTTCAGGGCTATAGACCCAGCTGCAGGCAGCAAAGGCCAGAGCAATAGACTTAGCCAGAAAGCAGGAAGGGAGAACATTTTTCTCCATATAGTGCCTTACTGAGAAAACTCCTTCTTCTGAAGATCACTAGGGCTTTCAAATACTTCATATAAGCAGAGAGACAGGAAAAGGGTACATGGCTGGTGCTTCTAATCTCTGCTGACTCCAACTTCCGGACACGATTCCTCCTGGCGCCCAGGGAGGCTCCATTCTAAATCCATCCGTGGAGCCAGTGTGATCCTCATGTTCTAAGTAGTGAGTCCCATTTTTCCCCAGGTGGACTTGGTAATTTAACCCAGGGCTTTGGAACCTGTGAATGAAATTTGGGAGTGGTACCCCTTTGCTGGATATTTAATCAGGCCAACCAAATGGGATGGATGAGAAATTCCGTCCCTTCAGGTATCAACAGGTGTCCTCCTGCTCTCTCATGTTGGCTGGATGGCAAAAGACAGGCTCATCTCGTTAGAGGCCTGAAAGCTTATTCCAGGTGAAGTGCCCCTGTGGGGCCTCACAACTGATCTTGGTCCTGCTCGCATTTCTTTACAAGGTCAAACCAAGAACAGGAAGAAGCTGCAGGCTGGTGAGTTTGGCTTCAGACAAGGTTGAACTTTCCAGCATTGACATATGTCCTCTGAGAGCAGAGCCTTACCCTGTCATGAGCTCTGGGCCCTAGAGGCCACCCCGTCCCCTGTGCTGCAAAGCCTGTTCCTGCAGGGTGGTGGGGTAGGGTGGTGGGGTGGTGGGGCTACCTGACCACTATGGTCCTTTCCAATTACAGATGCCACCGTGTGGGGTGGCTCCTTATTCTGGGATCTTGTCATCCCCTGAATCTGGGGAACAAGAGGATTGGAGATGCGAGAACTGCTAGAAGTCATTGGATCAGAAACTGTCCTCAGCGACCATGACCTACTGCCGGGTCCTGTCATGAAACCAGGACTTCTAAAGATCATTAGGCATACCCCCAGAGTCCTGATGAGGGTGGAAGGGGTGGGCGCAGTGGGAAAGGGGGCTGGGAAAGCAGTCAGGAAGGAGGGGCTCATGGTTCCTCTGGCGCCTCTGTGCTGAGAGGGACAAGCTCCTGGAAAGCACTTTTGGGCTCCTGGAGGTTGGACACACCCCCTCGGCCCAGGCCCCTCCATCAGAACAGCGACAGCCTGCTTTGCTTTTAGACTACGCAGAAGAGGCATCCAACTGACGCCTGGAGCTCATGCCAGTGGTGGGGGCCCCTCGCCCTCCTGTCCTCAGTCCAGTCGGATCAGCAGCTGGCCCCTCCCCTGACGTGGCTGGCAGAACGGTGTGGCAGACGTCAGCAAGCTCTCTGCTGCCAACCTGGCTTAGGGGAAGAGACCCCAAAACTGCAGCTGAGGACAACGGCGCTCTTGTTTAGCAGGGTGTCAGTCGGTTAGAAGACATCGTTGGAGGGCAGTCTTTTCACACCCTGGTGGCCAGAGACTCAGAGGCAGAGTGCTGCAGCAACAGCCTGTTGGGTTTCATGGTTATACCGCATAGCGCACCCATGAGAACGCAGAGCAGTGCTGCCCCTGAGCTCCACATGGTGAGCTCCTTTGGGAGCCCACCCAGCATGGTTGTGTGAGAAAGAGGCTGGTCCCAGAATCCCCTAACACCACTCAATCCACACTACGTGACCTCAAAAAAGGCATTTTCTTTTTTGGTACTTAATTTCCCCACCAGTAAAAGGCAGGCAGAGTACTGGCCTCCTCCTTGTCCTCTGCAAAGGCAGGTCTGAGTCACTGGAAACCACCACCACACTGAAGCTATGGCTGAGAGCTCAGCAAGGCCATTCAGAAAAGGTAAGGAAAGGAAGAGGGGAGAAAGGGCAGAGGGTTGAGATGTTTCTGAGACTCACCGATCCATCTCATCAGAGAGGTCAGGATCTGCAGGTACTTGGTCTTCTGGACATCAAAGAAAGTGAACGGTCCGAGGAGGAGAGTGAAGACAGCCTGGGTGATGAAAACAAGAGTGAAGGGAGGTGCAGGGGCCAGCTGGACACAGCAGACTGTCTGTGTAGGAAGGACACTGCTGTTGACACAGCCTCTGCCCTCAGCTCAGGCACGGTCCTGACTTAGGGGACCACCTGGACTGGTGGAGCTTCCCTAGGGTCACCCTAAGTACCAAGCACCAGGGGTGGAATAAGAGCACCAGAGCCATGCTTCTCTGGCATGGCTCACACTTACTGCTCGTCTACTACTGCACCTTCCAGGCCAGGCCCAGGCTCGTCCTAAGGACTCCACCCACTTGGTCCCGCTCTCTTCAGCAGGCACTGACTGAGGGTCCACATGCCCAGTGCTGAGCTGCCCATGAGCACAGACTCGGTATCCAAGGGAACACCAGACATGCCTCTGGCTCTCACGGTTTACTGGGAAGAAAGGACATGGGGAGGAGGGACCCCAGGAATCCTGCCAAAGCCACACAGGAGAGGATGCCCCTTCTGAAGGGCTCAGAGGAAGGGATTAATCAGGGTGTCACACATCAGTCACGTTTTCAGCTTAAAGAGAAGGGGAAACCTAGAGGACAAGAGCTGGTAGCTTCTAGAGCAGATCACTCAGAGAAATATCCTGGACAATGAAGACAAGGAGCTGCACCTAGGAAAATTGGGAGCGAAGGACTTTGGGAGTGGGGATGGGACCCAGTCAGAGAAGGGTGTGCTAGTCAGCTTGGGACCCCTCACCTCTCTTCGGAGAACAGGGGAACAAATTCACTTAAAAAAATAGTCAAGCCCGGTCTCAGAAAACTGGTCTGTGGAAACTTGGTCTTTCTTCGCAAAAAAAATGGGGGTAAACGTGGCACAGCAGAAACGGGGGGCGGGGAGGGTTAGGATTTCCGTGCCAAATTGGTTGCTCAGGGAGCAGAGGAATGAAAAGCTGCTCGTTGGAGTCAAGATGATGGTACCATTTCCAATCTGCCACTCGGAAGCCGTGCGAAGCATCAGACCTTATTAACATTTACTCTGTGCCATTTTATCACGTTAATGCTGATGACACTCACCAGAGATGCGGCAGGCGGCTGGGAAGTCTGAACGAACGTGGGGAGGGGACCTGCTTGGGGAGTTGGGCTCTGGCCCTGTGATGTGGGTGCATCCGTCACAGCTGCCGAGCCCTTGGCCAGCCCCAGTGACTGGCAGGCAGGAGCCCCACAGAAGGGGGGGCTGAGCCCATCCCACCCTCAGCTGCAAGGAGAGCAGGGTGTGGGAGAAGCTGTGACCTCTTATCCAAGTCCATTATCACTGGAGGATAAGTGATGCCAAGCACTGAAGTGCTGCTTCAGGAAAGGCTCTAATTAGCTGGGCTGGAAAAGGCGTCCGGCAGTCGCCAGGCACGGGGGCTCTGGAAGGAAGCGCTTTCTGCTGGGGGGGCTCAGAACCCGCCCTGCTTCTGCTCGGGGGAGGGGGAAGGAGAAGCCTTTCCACCAGGCTAGGGGCCACAGGGGAAGGCAGAGGGAAGGGACTCTTCCTGCAAAAGCCACGGGCAGCCCGAGCCGGTCCCTCCTCCGCCCAAGGGGAGGAGCTGGGGACACAGTAACGCACGCAGGACACCAGCTCTGGTGGAGCAAGTCTGCACGCAGCACCATCAGTCAGTCATTTAGGAAAATTACCACTTCAGGGAAACTTTCCACTGATGAATTTCTCTTTTGAAGGATGGAGAGGGAGATGTCAGGTAGAAGAATACATAAATACAGAGCCATTCGCCACGAATGTTTCTGAGTAACTATGGCCTGCCAGAAACTGGGCTCCTGGTATGCCCAGGTATTTAGGCGGTTCACCTCTGACCTGCGATGCTGCCAGCTGAAATCATGGTACTCCAATTGTGAGGGGTGGCTTACATGAGAGGTCAGATCTCAGATGCCTAAAGACTGGTTTTCAGAAGGCTCTACAACATAAAAACAGGGGAAGCAGAGTCACCCCCAAAGGCAGGCAGAAAAAGCTACTGCAGGCTGCCCGGGTCCTGTTCTCCAGGGGCCCTTTCTCAGATGCCCAGCCCATCTTTGTCCGTACTCACTCGGTGAATGCTTGTCAAGATCCTAGAACACATGACGCCCCATTTTGCAAAGCCCTATATGGCGGAATCCCAGCCTGCTAAGAGCATCACCCCACTGAAAGAGACCAAGCATGCAGACACATTTCCAAAAGGTAGACTAAGAAGCCTACGTGAGGTGACAATTGAGCGGTGGGGAACATGAATCTAGGAGTCAGACTAAGGGTCCACATCCACTCGGTGTACCCAAAGCGAGTTCTGGGGACAGCAGGTCTGTCCTCAGAGTGGGAACTAGCAGAAGGGTTCTTTCAGACGATATGGCCAATAGCTGCGACATCCCTGGCTGGACTGTGGCTGCGATGTAGTTTCTTTTTCTTTTAATGCTTAAGAGCACAGACCGACTGCACCACTGGAAAGCTCAGGACCACTTAGTGACAGCAAACACACACAGACTGCCAAACAGCAGCCCTTCCACAGGGCCCGAGCTCACGCATCAGAGGGAGCCCAGATGAAGACACAGACTGTGAGCCGGGGCTAATTAAGGAACAGGTGTCCTCTGCAAATTAGTTAGAGCCAGAACTCTGCAACTGCAGGAGCGGGCATCCGGAGTGACAAAGGACAGAGGACAGAAGCAGCGGCGTGCACTGCCACACCACGATGTGGCTGCCGAGGTCCTGAGAAGGAGGAGGGCAGGAGAAGGAGCAGTCCCATCTCCAGATGGTCCAGCAGGGCATGTCCATCTCAACAGCCAAATGTGGTACATTGTGTTTTCTTTCCCTTTTAAAAAAGGAGAAGTAAAAAGCCAAGAGACAGCCTATCCTCTTGGGTCTTCCAGTCTAGCCCGTATGACATTATAAATTAGCTGGCTCCTGAGCAGTTTTCCAACCCCCAAATGCCATTGATCAGTTCAAGCTCAGTCTTTGTTCAAGGACTCTTATAGCCCAACTCATCATAGGAGGCAGGAACACTGGTCACTGTAGCCACGTGTATTTCTTAAAAAAAAAAAAAAAGATGAACAACCCCGATTTCTAATGAAATCCTCAAAGTGGTCACTGGAAATAAAGTCCGAGATAGACCCAGGAGGGTACAAATGGAGCTGTTCAGACCTGTCTCTTTTCTGGGGTCAGTGAGTTTTGATGCACACCAAAGAACTCATGGCAGTCTTGCTGAAGTCTTGATGGAGACAAGGCAGTTCGCATTCCCAAGACACCACAGGCAACACTTGGCCACAGCTCCTTTAGAATGTTCTGGAGTCCGTAGCTCAACAAGGCTGCCTGTCTTCCTGTGTTCCCGCTTAGATTATGTGCACTGCCCACCTCCAGTTGTTCAAACTTTCAGCCATCTGACTCCTTCCTTCTTCTCTGCATTAGGCTGCCAGGACTGCTGTAACAGATTACTATAAACTCGGTGGCTTCAAACTACAGAAATGTACTTTTTTCCCAGGCCAGAAGTGCAAAATCTTGCAGGGCATGGCTCCCCACAGCGCCCCCCACAGGGCAGAGCCCAGTTCTACGCATGCATCAAGATGGGGCAGGCGGGGAAGAGCCGTTTCTTCAGCCTCTGCTGGAAATGAGATCCAAGGGCAGAGTGGAGAATAAAGAGAGCTCCTAATCGACCCCAGTCCTTTGTCCACTGAAGACAGGAAGGAAACTCACTCTTCAAGATCCGTGACCCAAAGATGTAGGGAAGGGACCCGGCAGCCTCACGGGAGCTGGTGTGGGCTGTGCTGATAGACTGTCTGGACAGGATGTGACTCTGCCGAGGACCCAGAAGTGCTGACACTCATGCCTGCTCAAGACGGTTGGCATCTGGGCACCGATGCCTCAGTCACTAACTGGGGCCTCCACTTTCCTCTTGAGTGGTTTGGAGCCGCCTGGACAGCCAGCTGCCCGGCTGTAAAATGGGAGAAACAAATGCTGTGCTACTTCTGAGAGTGGACCTTTACACCGAGAACTCTCGACTCAGACCCGCCGAGGCCGAGCTGTGTCCACCACCCACCTCCGTCTTCTTTGGTTCTAACCCCGTGGCACACAGCATCTGCAGAAGAAAGGCTTCAACTCAACATATGCCTGTTTCACATACCAAACGAGCCCAGGACCGGCAACACAGGATGTCCTTTGTTTAACTGTACAACATTGCAACATGTGAGTGAGGGTGTCAACATCGGAGCAGTTTGATACTTATCTCCCTGTCCCCAAACGTATCTGCCTACTTAACTGGTCAGAGAAACAAAATGAAGTTTGGAATTTGGTGTTCATCCAAATCAAACACCCCCATTTAAGAACATGGCCTCTGGGTCCTGCCCTCTGCCTGGGGTTCTGCCACAGCCAGTCCCAACCCCGCATCTTCCCAGCTGTGGGTCCTTTTAGCTGCCGCCGCCCTGTGGCAACTGCTGCTCAGAGCTGCAGCCCCCCACACTCTGCAGCGTGCTGAGACAAGTTTCCTTCCATCCTCTTGCCCACCTATGAGGTCACAGGGGCAGGTGATGAAGCCTTCATCTCACTGATGAGGAAACGGGGGGCCTGGAGAGGATGTGTGAAAAGCGGAAGCGGCAGAAGGAGAGTGGAAGTCTCCTGACCCTGTCCTTCTTTTCGCTGTGACCCCTACATGCGCCTCCATCCAGCGTTAGGCTATTCTCCTCCAGGACACCTCCTGTCCCCACATCAAGGTCTCCTCCAGGACACCTCCTGTCCCCACATCAAGGTCTCCTCCAGGACACCTCCTGTCCCCAATTCTCACTCTCATGCCTTTCCCCTCCTGATTCTTCCTGCTGGCAAAGAATTTCCCCCTGTGACCTTCTTTATTCCTACCACCTTCAAAGCCCTGCTCAAGTGCAAATCTCTTCTGTAAGTTATTTTAATCCTCCCTGGGGCTCTTGACTGAATTACCAACGCACAGTCGATACCACCTGACTTAATTCCGGTAGGCTCTGAATTGCTCCGTTTTCTGGTCGGTTTTGTGTCCCTGGCAGAGTGTAAGCACTCTGAGGGTAAGGACTGCATCCTTGTTTGTCCCATACCCAGGAAGGGCTCTGCACACATGCGGTGCTCCGTAAGTATTTGCAGAATCCGTTGAATTTGGTGGAGGAAGTGTCTGGTGGGAAGCTGTTGTCCTGGAGTTGGGAGACGTCATCTCAGTTTTGCTGACTTGTCTTGTACACATCTTCTCTCCCTCCTGCCAGGACAGTGCCTGACCTGGCAAAGCCAACAGCACGCAAAGGCACACCTGCTCTGCCTGAAAACAGCACACTATGCTAGGGGAAAACTCTTCCCAAAGTGGTTGACAAATCAATATGCTTTGATTGCAGGAAAAGCAAATCAAATCAGAACAGCGGCTGTGTGCAGTGGCTCACACCTATAATCACAGCACTTTGGGAGGCCGAGATGAGAGGATTGCCTGAGCCCACGGGTTTGAGACCAGCCCGGGAAACTTGGCAAGACCTCATCTCTACAATAAATCAAAAAATTAGCCAGGTGTGGTGGTGTGTGCCTATAGTCCTATCTACTTAGAAGGCTGAGTAAGAAGGATCACCTGAGCGCAGCAGGTCGAGGCTGTGGTGGCCGTGAGCGGGCCACTGCACTCCAGCCTGGGTGGCAGAGTGAGACTTCAACTCAAAAAAAAAAAATCAGAACAGCATTGCTCTGAGTTTGCCCACTGGCTTCAGGGAGAATGATATACACCCTCCACAAAGGAGAAAGAGCGCATCTGAAGACAGCCTGGGGTGCTCAGCTCCCTGCATCACTAGAATCCCTCAAATGAAGGGGATCGGACCCTGGGCGGCTGTGACCATTCTGAATCCGCTTGGCCCCAAGAAGGGGTGATGTCGTAGAAGAAACTGAAAGCGAAGAATCTAAAGGTCTTCAAGGAAATGACTCTCTCCATGCCCGCTTTGGAGGCAGTGGACTCACAGTCCCTCACAGTCACACACTGGCCACCCACTGGGACACTTACAAAACAAAATGAAAAAGCCCAGTCCTGTTTGTCAGCATTGTTTCTCTTGTTGGAAGGAGATGAAGTGGACGCAATTTCTAATTAGAACATAAACTCTGACGACATTCAACAACACTCATAGTTCCATCTCACAACCCTCGTAAAAGGGAAAGGAAGATGCGGAGGTTTCCCGGAGGGAGAGGAAGACAGGAGAACGAAGTGCCGAAGTCAGGGCCACGACACAGGACGGAGGTCCCAAGACCCTTCTGAGCAACTCCCCGCCAAAACAGAGAGCAACACACACGTTACTCTCTGCAACAAGTGACAATAAGAAAACACCCTAGAAGGGAAGTGACTGTCAGCTGGCTGCTGATCTACCTACCTAGGGGAGGGTCCTTCCCAGCCTCCTGATAAGATGTGTACAAGAGGGCAGCATCCCGTGGGGACAGATGCCAAAAGGAGAGGAAGGCAGCAGTGACCAGGGACACACGAAGGTGATGCTTGTGTGGTGTTCTTCCTTCCAGAGCCACGAGATGCTTTGGAAGTGAAGGCGGGTAACACTTTGTCCTGTGGGCTCCCGTGAACACTACAGAGGCAGCACGCTGGTTGGTCACTAAACAGGCAGTTCTCCAAGTGCCTGCTTATTTATTTCCCTCTAAAAAGGATTTTTTTTTGGTTTTGGCTCTCACAGTGTAGTGAGATGGAGTCTCCAAGAGCCAAGAATTCAGGCTTCAGCGGCTTTCTCTTCACTCCAGCTGTCAGCTCCCGGAGTTTCAACAGAGAAAGCTAGCAGGTCCACTTGGAGCCTTCTTGCTCTAGGGCTGGGGGTGGTGGGTACTGCTCTGTTAATCTAGCAGGGGTGACAAAGACACCTCTCATTCAGCAGCAAGTCGTGCAAGGTTGAATGAGGCTAGCCTTACACACACAGGGATCTATGGGGGTTGCTTCGGAACACTTGGGCTTGGAGGATGCAAGCCTCCAGGAGCTAGTCCAGGAGGAGGTGCTAATGCATGGATCATACAGCTGGGCTCTCAGGCCTGATCCTGGAGGTTATTTCAAGTGACAAAGGGAACAAACACCCAGGCTACAGGGCCGCTCTTGGTGGGCACTATGGGTTAAGAGTTAATTGGGATTAATGACAACTCAGCATGAACCCATCCCTAAATGGGAACTGAACTTTCAACACGCCCTTGAAGGGTATGAAGAAATGCTCAAGGATTCTATTTTTATTTCTCAAGTGGTTATGAACATTTTGGTTTGGGAGTTTTTATTTTCCCAACTTGGATTACAGCATCTGGGGGTTCATCCACAGAAAGGAGGCGTGTTCTGAAGCAGTATGGGACCACAGACTTTGGGGTCACATGGGTAGGGCAGAGATTTGCATCCTGATGTCCTTGCTAACTTTGAGTTATTGAACTCCTCAAAGCACATTATTTGTGCACAGAAGATATTCAGCACACTCTGGTCTCCCCAACAAGAATCAGCATTCGCCAAGGCATCACATCGTATCAGTCCTCCAAATATCCAGGGGAATGCGGCACCCCTGCAGCCAAGCAAGGAGCTCCATTCAAATGACGTTAACTCAATACTATTCTTATTTGACTTCTGTGAACTCCACCCAAGTTCATCAATGGTCCAAATGCTCTTCATGAGAGCCCAAGTTCTTCCTGACCAAACACGAAGCACCAGTCACCATGCAGAAGACGACTGCCACAGAAAGAGAGCAGGAGCCGTGTCGGAAACCGTGTCAGCAGCGTGTGTGCACCAAATCCCATCACAGCTTCTTTGCCAAAACTCTGTGATGAGAGGCACCATGCCATCTAGAGGAGGTCGTCTGAATTCTGAATTCCGCACTGTCGTAAGGAACTATCTAAGGACAAGCTTCCACGAACGTTCTTCCCAGGGCAGAGGATGAGCAGCGCCCTTCCAGGTGACCAGCCCAGGGATGGGCGGCTGGCCCAGAGCCTGCAAGGAGTCCTGTCATGGGAGAGGCGACCCGTGCCAGGGCAGGCTGTCAAGCTCTCGACGCTAGCCCAACCAGGGTGGGGACGCTGCTGATCCTTCCCCCACCAACCTCAAATACCACTCACCGGGTGCAGAATGAGCGATGAGGACAGACGGAAGCCAGCCGCCTCCTTTGGTGCACGTCCCCCTGCAGCCGTGATTAGTGTCTGCCCGACACCTGCCACAAGGCACTGCTTGAATAAGTTACCACGGCTCATTGTCCCTGCTTCTCCCAACCTCCCAAGCCCCTCACCTAGAAGGTCCTTGGGAGACTGAAGGACTGCAAGATTTAGGTGATGACTGATATAAAACTGACAGTTGATGCCTGGATTAAGCGAAAGAAGTGTGTTTTCTGAGCATCAGAGGTCAACTCTCTGATTTCCATTTCTATCTCACCACATTCTTCAATGGAAAGCCATGGCTGCTCATGCCAAGGTTTAGCCCCATTTGGAATGGGTAAGTATAAGATCTGCAGCTCTCATCGAAGGCAAGTCTGTACTGGTGGGAGGGCTCTGAGCCTCCAGGTAAGGGCAATAATGAGCCAAAAGTAAAGACCTTGCTGGGAGTTTTAAAATGGCCACTGAGCTAGCAAGCAGAAGGAAAAAAACAAATCCACACGGCAGAAACCAGGAGCTGGTCAGGAGGAAAGACTTGTGCCTCTGCCTGGTTAACCGAAATGAGGTTGAACTCTGGGCACCTTCTTGGTACTGATGCAGCCTCTCTACGGGGGGGAGGGGGGTGCCTGAACAACCCCTGGTAAGAGACTGGTGAAGACGTTATTTGACTCTGGTACTGGGGAGCCTGAAGAATGACCTCAGGGAGAAACCAGGGGTGCCTGTTCTCTTTATGTGATGATGCCTCCTTTTATCCCGGAGTGGGGCAGGGCCACTCCACCCCCCACACACTGGCTGCCCTAGTTGTTGTAGGTCCAGAATGCCACCACCCAGGATGCAAATTCAGTCTGTTCACGGTTGGGAAGGGGTGGAATGGAAAAGAATGCACGAGAGCCTTCTGCATGGAGTTGAGGAAGTGACCCCTTCCGGGAGGCCAACAGTCCCGTGGCAGCTGGGACGCAGGCCGTGTAGTATAAGAGCTCCCTGGACTCCAGAGCCAGCTCCAAAAAGTGGAGGAGAGCTGGGTGGCCCAGGGGGCAGAGGGGCTGAACACCAGACAGTCCAGGGCCAGCCGCTCTGCCTCCTCAGAGACTCGGCCCTGTCAGCAAGGAGAAACCAGGGGCACCTGGAAGGCAGTTCTTGCGTTTGCTCTTATTACTTACCAAACACATGAACTAAAAAGCTGCCTTTGAGTGTCTGACAGTTGAACACATCCCCAGGTCCCCTCCTCAAACCTCTGTTTCTTCTTTTTCAAGGCAACTAGAAACAGATCTTCCTTCTCTGAGCACCCCATATCTCTACTTAGATGAGATACTAAGTTTCCTAGTTAGGGACCTGAGGATTATAACCTATCGTGGGAGCTATGGGAGGCAAAAGAAAGGGAAAAAAAAAAAGCGTGTCTTCTCCCTAAGCCCTAGATAGTGAGAAAGAAAGGTCAGGAAACTCATCCAAACTTCTTATCAGCACAGTGAGGCTCACCAGGTGCAGAGGAGCTACCCGGTTGAGCCCAGTGTTACCACCCACTGGAGAGCTCCTGCAGCACCAGGCGGACAGCCTGACTATGCACCCTGGGAAACTCTCCACGCATTGTGTCTGCCATAGGAGGGAGCTTGTTGAAATCTATTTAGCTACTGAAATCTCCCTGCAAAACCAAATCCTTGTCTTCTTTATTTATGCTGGATGTCCAAGGAGGGGAGAAAATGGGTACATGTCATTATTTTCCTCCAGGGCTGTGCCTGGAGGGGCTGTGCCTGGGTTAGCCTGGGTTGAATGATACTGCTATCCCACACAAATGGGAAAGCTGGGGCATGCCTTGCTTGGCCACAAAACCACTGGGGTTGGGGAACTGCTGTAGGGGCCAGGCTAGGGGTCAGCTTGGCTCCTAGGCAGCTAACTCCATCATCACATCACAGCCTCTTCCCAGCCCCAGGCTTTGAAACCACAAGTCCCACACACCTGGTACAGGTACTACCCTGACTGTCTCTAAGACTCCAGCTGGGAGCTGGCACAGGGTCACATTTTGATGGGATGCTGTTGGCAGAGGGAGTGCTCTGCCCCTGGACAGAGCACCCTTCTCTACCCAGAGCCTCCTCAAGCTCTCCAAGCTTCCTGAGACTCCTTCTGAGACAGACGTCCAGAGAAGGCTTTGCCCTGGGAGCAGGAGGCTCAGAACCAGCAAGTAGACCAGCACTGCCTAGCACCACCTGAGTGCCTGGACTGGCCAGCATCTTCCACATGAATCTTTATCGCTAACACCTGTGCCATGGTTACTATCTTCACTTTCGAAAACCGAGGTTGAGAGGGATTAAATAATTTGTCTGAACCTCACAACTACTCAGATGCAGCAGCGATTAGAACCAGGCCGTCCCTATTCAAAGCCATTCCCTCTTTAGAGAACTTAACGGCTTCCCCTGCTTATACCCTGAAGACGAGTTACCTATTCCATCACCCCTTCCCCATCCCCTCTCAAGGCTGATTCCTTTGGAGGAGGAGGGCTGGGCTGGCCTACCTTGGCCTGGCATGGCTAGTGTTTCCCTCACCCTCTCATTGGAGGACAAGTGCGCCAGCCTGTGTGGTCTCTTTCTCAGCTGAAAAGCCAGATGGTACCCGGTGGTGGGCAGAGTTCCAAGTATTTGATGCCAGAGCTGCAACCCTTGAGGTTTGGGGGGGAAAAGATAAATATTGTGGAAAACCCACACAGTCATTCACTTAATGATTATAAGCCATCAGGGTTTAGAGGACAGCCCAGCTTCTCACATGCATGATGGAGAATCCAGTACCCACATGTCTAGGTGAAAAGAATTTGACCTTGAACTAGGGGAGCTTTACAGGTGTTATGTGAAGTGCTTTGGGGGGGGATGGGGATGGGCAGGGGGTGCATGTATATAAGGCTATGGGAAGTGGGGGAAACAGATCTGACTTTGGAGCTGGTGCCTACCCTAATCCTTCACTGCCTGCATTTCAGATGCAAAGAGACACTGGCAGAGAAGAGATGGGTGGTGAGCAGTCTGCGACTTCACAAGACTTAGACAAATTCTAACTGTTCCCCTCTAGCTCAGCCCCCCCAAAGACAGGGGCATCCTGGCCCTAGTTGAGGGGAAGCGTTTGCTTGGCGATGATGACCAGAGGATGATCTGCCTTCTGGGAAAGGAGGGGCCGGTTGCGCATGGAGTCTGTCTGGCTGGAGCAGTGGCTACCAGCTGCAGGGCGTCCTGGCCTCAGCAGGCCAATGGCTGAGGGAGAAACGTGTGCCACAGGCCCAGCAGCTGTGCCCACCCAAAAGCGGTCTCCATAATCTCACCATTCGGGAAGCAGCTACTCTGGGCAAGGCCCCATGCTGGCTCTAGACAGAAAGGTGATCAGATGCAGCCCCTACTCTCCAGGAGCCCACAAGGAGGCCAAGTAATACAATACTTATAAAAGTCCGATTAACACCATGGCAGGAGCAGGGGAAGAGGACACGTGGGCCACAGGAGCTTGGAGGAAGGGACCCCTGAGTTCAGTGTGGAAAAAGGAATGCCCGTCCGACTCTGAAGCAAGGCAAAGGCGTGCCAAGGGTCTAGCACTGTGAAATTGCCCAGGGTCTTCGGAGGACACCAACCAGTGTGTGTGTGGGGGGGTAGGCAATGGAGAGAAGTCTCGAGAAAGAAACAGTAGCAGACCAATACACATGAGGGAGTTCAGTCTAGTGGGTTTTAAGCAGGGACATGGCGGTCACACTGCCCTAAAATTGAGGCTGCGACAAAAAATCTTCATGACCTTGGGGCAACCCTCCTGCTGTGATGCGCTGGGCCTGGACTCAAGGGAGGGGGCTGGGACAAGCTGTCCCTCCCATGGAGAAGGGCACACCAGTACTGCAAGACTGTCCTTGTGTCAGGGGACCCTGGGGCAGGACTCCTCCGCTCTAACGTGACAAGGTTTTAAAAGGGACTTTGAACTACGAGTACAGGGTGGGGAGAGAACAGCAGGGAAATTCGTGCCTGTCCTGTGAGGACAGAGGAGTGAAGATGCCTTCCCAGGGAGCCTGATGGGCCACAGAGGGAGGAACATGTGTCTGTCTAGGGCAGGCTCCAGAGAAACCCCCGAAGCAGGAAGAAAGCAAGGGCCGAGGGGGTAGGCAGGGCTCTTCTGAAGGGTGGCTGAGTCTGACGGCTCCAGAAGAGAGTAGTGGTCTCTCTTCCTAGCGCTACTCGGCAGAGTTAACAGATGCAGAGACTGAAACTCCTCTGGGCACCACAGGCTTGGTTTACTGGCTCTCACTTTTTAGCTATTGAAATCTCTCCACAAAACCAGGTCCTCGTCTTGTTTATTTTTGCTGGATGTCCAGGGAGGGGAGAGGATGGGTGCACGACATTATTTTCCCCCAGGGCTGAGCCTGGGAGGCTGGGCCTGGGTTGAATTACACTGTTAGCTCACACAAACGAGAAAGCTGGGGCATGTCTTGCTTGGCCACAAAATCACTAGGGCTGGGGAACTGCTGTAGGGGCCAGGCTAGGGGTCCTTACAGGTCCCAAGAGCAAAAGGACATGGGAGAAACAGGTGACAGGAGGAACAGAGGGCAGAGGATGCTCTGGGCCATCAATCCAGCCCCTCGGGTCCGTTGGGAAAAAGCACCCACACCCACAAGCACCTGACTCTGCCAGGAATTAAACTGCTCAAAATATTTAGTGTGTCCATGGGCCTCAGAACTTGTGGAGCTGTTCACGCCATCAGTAACCAACAGACATCTGATGGCTTCTAGAGCCCTCAATCTCCTGCCCTGGGAACAGGAGAAGGCAGAACTACTACCCTCTGTTCCCTCAATCGCCCGGTATTTGTGTGGAGTGTCGCAGGGCTATCACTTGAGATGCTCTCGGCATCTTCCCTTCCTCGTTCCATGCTCTCTGAGCAGGAAGAGTGATGGTGGTGGGAATGATCCCAGCCGGAGCTGGAGGGAAGGAGGGAGGGAAGGAAGTCAGGTGCCCAGAACACGGGAGCCCTGCAGAGAGGGCTGCACAGGCCCAGCTGGCTCCACCCCTTCCCTGCTGACGTCTGGCCTCTAAATAGACCAGGAACTGAGTAACCTTGGAGGCGGGATGGAGGGGAGACAGCATATCAAGCTGGCTGATTAATGAGCTGTTGAATTGGGTATAAGAAATGACAGCAACAAGCCCCCAGCTTCCTCCCTAGTTGGTGGTCAGAGTGAGATGCCCTCCCTGGGGAGCTGCATGCTGTGCGTTCCGGAGCCCCCAACCAGCAGCTTCAGAGGAAGCTACAGGGGAAGCCCAGAGCACCATCCGCTAGGGACATGGGAGGTACCTGTTGGCCTCAAGTAACAAAGCAGCCCCTGGCAGGTAGGTATCATGGAGTCTTTTTCTCTCGTGGACACTCAGAATCTGAAAACAGCCTCAGAGAGGGGTAGTGCTTTCCCCGGCCCATCTGGAAGACCTGAGGCACCAACTCCAGGATGTTGTGGCACCAGGCTGGTGTTGTGGACGGTCTGGCTGTTCCCCTCTCCCTGAAGAGGCAGGCACAGGAAGCCCCGACTGCTGCCTCTATGGCGGGACCTTGGGAAGCAGTTCTACAAGAAAGACCAGAGGGAGTCTCTTCCTGGAAGACCGGGTGCTGGCAAGACCACCTACCACTGAGAGATCCCCAGCCAGCAGGATTTCTCAAAGGGAGAACACAAAGAACGGGTGAGAAATGCAGATTCCTGGGTCCCAAAGCCTTATATTCGGCAACATCAGACCTGGCGTGTAAGTCAGGAATCTGTATGTAACAAGAGCCTGAAGGCATTCTCATGCTACAGCAACCAGACTTTGATAAACAAGCTGGAGCCCTTGCTCCTGATCTGGGGCAAGGGAACAAGCTGGGAGGTCTTCCTAGAGACTGCCCACCTGCTTCTCAGGTGAAGCATACTCTCTCTGCAGCAGCGAGGGGGAAGGTGCCAGAACTGCTTGAGCATCACAGACTGGAGGGACACCCCAGCCTCGGCCAGCACCCAACACCGGGCCCTGAATTCTCTTCCCATGAAGGCTTTCAGGAAATGTCTCAATCCGGGGCTGAAAGAAGTCCTTGCCACAACCAAACTAAACATGTCATGAGGTGACCGTGACCCTCCTTCGAGATTTACACTCAGGGCATCTGCTTAATAACACCCTCAGCAGCACCTCCCTCTGCGCTGGAGGCTTATGAAAACGTACCTTGGTCTACTCTTGGCTAATCCACAAGACATCTGGAACTCGTGCTAATTAATCCAATGTCATTGCCAATATGCACCCTAATGGTTCAGCTCCATATAAGGGCCACGAGACCCGAGTCCCACACATCTCTCTGCTGGATGCAAACCCTCTGGGGTTCTGTGGCTCCTCCTGTCTCCTCAGGGTCAGAGGACACTGGAGAACACACACTCAGCTAGTTCTTCTCTGCACACAGGTGTTGCTTTTGAGCCAGAGTGCAGGGCCAGTGTTGCTGGCTGGGACACTGGCCACACAGAGAAGCACAGCTATTACTTTAGAGTGAGTGCTTTATTTAATTAAACAATTACTGCCAGGGCCCTGGGGCGCTATTTAGAAAGACATCAGGTTCTGCTTATGATATGCACCCTGTAGCAGAGTGAGCATCGTTCTGGGAGCAGCACAGCCTCTCAAAACACAGCAGGGCCACCACAAATGCCATGGACTGATCTATGGGCTAGAAGAAGCAGGCAGACATGGAGAAGAAGAAAAACAGTCTAGCATGTATGGTTTGTATTCTAGTTAGCACAGAATACTTAAGCACATTCTGTATTACTCAAACTACTGGGAGGCTTCTGGATACCGTAGTATGCAAATTTTTTTTGGTGCAACTTTTTTTGTGAAATGAAGTCAAAAAAGGAAGGGGGAGGGTTGAAATCAATAACTGGGACATAACCTTAAAACACATAAAGTTATTTTTAACTCTTTGCCCAGAAACAGGAGTTTTGGAAGTGGAGGGGATGCAAGGTGTGGAACGGCCTGAGCTGTTGAGCTCTGGGAGTTGGCCAGGGGCCCAGGTTCTTGACCAGAAACACACGCGCACACGCAGGGTTCAGTGGCCAGGATCAGCCCAGGTGGCTTGGGAAGCAAGGCACACCCGGTTTTTATTCCCGACTGTGCTACTCACAAACAAG
This sequence comes from Carlito syrichta, assembly GCF_000164805.1. NCBI lineage: Eukaryota > Metazoa > Chordata > Mammalia > Primates > Tarsiidae > Carlito > Carlito syrichta. The sequence goes on from NW_007247087.1 coordinate 44,527, forward strand.
GAGGGCTCAAGTCTCAAGCTCAGGGTCTGACTGGGATCAGTGTGAAGCAGGCATGGAAACGGTCCTGAAAAAGCTCAGTGCAGAAGGTCCCCAGCAGGGAGGCACACTCCCCATGGAGACCTATTTGGAAGCTTCCCAACCAAATTGGCCTGTGCATGAGTGTGGGCCCTGGGTATACACTTAACAAGCTCCATGAAGCTCTCCCAGCCTGGGGATGTGGAGGAGGAGGTGTCCCTGTTTTTTTCTTTTAGGTGGGCTGCTTGTGATGTCCACCCTAAACCCCACCTGCCTGTTTCTCCAGCTACACCAACTGAGCTTTGGGTTTCTGCACTTTCGCACATGAATACACAGATACCTCCATCTACACAGAGAAGGGCTCCAAAATTTCTATTCATAAATATGTAATTTTCACAGAATAACACTTAAAATGCACCAGGGAAACGAAATACTTAAGGGAAGCCAGCAGAGAGTCCTTCTGTAAAGCAAGGAATTACTTTGTAACAAGTAGTTAGTACCCCTCCAAGTTTGTTTGATGCATCTGGATTTTCATATAA
>NW_007247087.1:45159-65717 GCF_000164805.1 Carlito syrichta
TAATTTTCCCCTCCACATTCTCTTCCTGGGTGAAGGATAAGCAAGCAGGCAAGTTCACTTGCCATTTCCCACACGCCAAGGAGTAAGATGGGCTTGCTTGGGCAAGTGGCTTTTGCACGGTTGCTGGTCACTTTCCAGACCACAGAGGTGGGGGGTAGAGAAATGTGGTTCAGGCCGAGCATCCCAAATCTGTAAATCCAAAATGCTTCCAAATCCGAAACTTTTTGAGTGCTGACAGGATCCAAAGGAAATGTTCACTGGACATCTTGGATTTTGCATTTTTGAATTGAGATGCTCAACTCCAAACATAACGCAAATATTCCAAAATCAGAATAAATCCCAAATCCAAAACACTGCTGGTCCCAAGCATTTTGGGTAAGGGATACTTGACCTGCACATTCAACCAGGGCCAGAGGGACACTCAAACCGTCACAGTGTGAAGGGCTACACAGGTCACCTGGCTCAGGAGCCAGAATGCAAGGTCCTGTCACCCTTCAGGACCTGGACAAAGGCTGATGAGCAGCTTCTGAGATCTGGGGGAGGGAGTGGTAGGGACTATGCAGAAGAAACCACTACCTGCTGCCCTGTGACAAGGGGTCCTTAGGCTGGGATCTGTACCGAGACCATGGAGGCAGTGGCATGGGGGCCAAGCACGTCCTCTAAGCCGGTGCGCACAGGTATCAGCCAAGGAAGAGGCAGGCCGTGGGGCGTGATGGATGGTGGGTTTAATGCCAGTCGACAGAACCTGTGTCCCTGAGAGCTACATTAAAAATAAAAACAGCAATTCTCTCACTGAGCAGGAAGGGGAATCTTGGGCCAAATACCCAGAGGCCCTGGGGGTGGAGGAGGAGGCTGTCACAGGGTGGCTCAGGGAGGTGTCACTCAGGTGTCCTCAGCAAGGTGAGGGGCCTGTCTTGGGCAACATGGGGCACAGGGATGGGTGCTCAGATACCAGTTGCAGTGGCAGGGTGACCAGTGGGATGGTGGGGGCTCACAGGGTCTCTGGCCAGAAGTTGGCAAGACAAGCCACAGTGTGGAGTGAATGACAGGCAACCTGAATTTCATTTAGAAAGGGCTGGGGTGGGGGGGATGGAAAGGACACCAAAAGACAAGAAGCTGTTCCTGGTATAAGATATATGGACAGTTCCCAAGGGGGGGAAAAAAAAGAAAGAAAAACACAGGCCTGTCCCTGTATTATTGATTTCCTTGAAAAAGAAAGAGACAAGCTAATCCCTTGAAGTCAGTCATTTCAATCTGAGTGCAGTCACTGCCTGAAGTTAGAGTTCACTCAGCATTAGACTCCTGGCTCCTGCTTGGGTAGCAGGGATGCACATTTTTGGGATGTGGGGAAGATCTTGTGGGAGGAACGCAGAGGGCTAAGAACGTGTGGGATGAATTAGAGCCCGGGACACACATCTTCCCAGGGTTCATGACCACATGCTGAAGTTGGCTGAAGACATTCTTTATTTTGTTGTTGCTGAGTTGGAGTCTCACTCGGTCACCCAGACTGGAGTGCAGTGGCTGCTCCCAGCCACCGCAGCCTCGCCTGCTGGGCTCTGGCTATCCTTCCACCTCAGCCTTCCGAGTAGCCAGAATTATAGGCATGCGCTACCACGCTCGGCTGATTTTTTGATCTATTGTAGAGATGAGGTCTCGCTGCCCAGGCGGGTCTTGAACCTGCCGGCTCAGGCAATCCACTCACTTCAGCCTCCCAAAGGCGCGGGATTACAGGCTGAGCCACCGAGCCCGGTTGGCTGAAGACATTCTTAATCCCCACCGAGTCCAACAGAGAACACTAATCAGAACATCTTCACCTACTGTACCCAGTTATGACAGGCAGTTTTCCATGGGTGAACAGGAAGGAACGGGAAGGGTGAAAGGAAAAACAAACTTGACCTTTCTGGAGCCTCCAGAATTCAATGAAGAGCTAACAACAGGCTTGCTGGGCAGGAGAAGAAAAGAAGATGGGCTTTCTGGTTCACCCTGGTGAGTGCCCATGAAGTCACCATACTGCTCAGGAGGCACCTGGATGTCCCAGACCCTATAAGCAACACCCTCCCCACTCCAGGTATTCAAGAGTCTCCTCCTGACTTGTTCTGGCATGATGTCGGGCTGAGTCCTAACTCACAGGAGCCAGAGGATGGGCATTGCCCAGGGAAGGGAAACTCTCACTAGGTGCCTGTTTGCTGAGCTAAGGGCCCTGTTCTGTTTCCAGATGAGGCCAACCCATTGGACTCCATTAAGGAGACAGCGTGCTTATCCTGCCAAAGTTCTTGCCCCAGACCTCTTGTGGGTGCTCTCTAACTGTGCTAACTGTGCTCTGTTCTGATCCTGGTTCTCGATGCTGCACCAATCCGGGGGCAGTATTCACCTGTATTCTCCTAGACTTGTGCTCTGGGGCCACTGTTGATGTAGACAACTATAGGAGTGGTGTCTCTGGAGGTGTGCAGTACAGTGTCCCTGAGAGTCCCCAAGTCCTGAGAAGTCACTGCTGCTCCTAAAACTTGTTGCTTCCTGCTAATTTTCCCTCCTCACTGGTCCTGAAGGCCTCTAGGCCACCTCCTGCCCCAGAATTGGTAAGAATAAATATTCAAGTGAAGGCGGCTGTGACCCACTTATTAGCAGATGCCACAGCCCCAGGGCACAGTGGTTGATGCTGAAAGAACAGACAGAGACCATGGCAGGGGAGGGAAATGTCCTTGGGAAGAGGCGCTTAATTCCAACACTCCTCGAATGCCCAGAAAGAGTTGGCTTGGCCTCACTATCCAGGAGAGGGGTAACAAGACAGACGGGGCATCAGTCAAGTCGACTGTGGCAAGATGTGGAAATGCAGATCACTCCCCAGCCACCTGCTCAGTGGGCGTCACCCCAACTGCCTGCAAACATCAAGCTCCCAGGGCTCAAGAGCAGGCTCTCACTGCCCTCCACCTGTGCATGGCAGGCGGGCTGCCCTGAGGTGGAACCTTCCGAACTCCAACTCGAGCAAGCAGGCACGTCTGTGTCACCAGAGCAAGAAGACAGCGCTGAATGTCCAAAGAGTCGAGCTGCTGTCTGCTTTAGCTCCGTGACCCTGGGGAAGCCACCATCTCTGAGTCAGTTTTCTCTGCTGTGAAATGGGATGATGCCATGTACTTTACCGTGTGGCTGGGAGGCCTAAACCAGAAATGTGGAAGACACTGGAAACATGCCATGCCAAGGCAAAGTAAACCAAAGTGGGAGGAACATTCAAAGCTTGTGTGAGGCCAGGCACAGTGGCTCACACCTGTAATCCCAGCACTTGGGAGGTGGAGGCAAGAGGACTGCCTGAGCCCAGAGGTTCAAGACCAGCCTGGGCAACTTGGTGAGACCTTGTCTCTATACTAAATAAAAAAATTAGCTGGGGGTGGCGGCGTGCATCTGCAGTTCCAGCTATTTGGAAGGCTGAGTTCTGGAAGGATCGCCTGGGCCCAGCAGGTCAAGGCTGTGGTGGCCATGAGTGTGCCACTCCACTCCAGTCTGAGCGAGAATGAGACTGACTCAAAAAAAAAAAAAAGGTTGCGTAGCACTGTCATGCAGGCACACCACTCCCTTTTCTGTCCTTCACGCAAAAGATATTTTCTCCTTGAGTGGTACTGTTTTAGGAGGAAATCACTGGGGTTGGAAAAGGGGACGCCATTCTCAGCTGCAAATGGACAAGGCCAGTGTTGCCATGTGAGATGGAGTCAAGACGGGATCAGAAAACGTGGTCTCCGGGCAGTGGGAGAGAAAACAAGGCAGTCGCCGAAGGCCTGGAAGACCTTCCAGTGTCACCTTGCGCCTGAATTGCAGACTGACCTGCTCCTCTAGGAAGAGAGGCCGGAAGGCAGAACTCCTCTCGCGCCTCCCCATTCTTCAAGGAGGAGTCCAGAGGGAGGCTGGGAAGGACTCCCTCCATCACAGAGGGTGGTAAGTCACTGGCCAGGTACTTGCATGTTGCATCCCTCTCCTGAGTCATCTGTGCCCTGGAGATGGCTCTCTCAGCTCCTGTGTTTAAGGCGGATGCAAGCCAGGGTGACCTTGTCCTGTCCCAAGACAGCTCTCGAGGGCCCCCTGCTCAACACGGCCAGTTTGCGGCCGGGTCTCCAGCCAGGAAAAGCTCCGCTCTGCCATCTGCGTTCCCGGCTCTGCTTGGCCAGTGCCTGCTGGGCCACCTGCAACCAAGCAGCATCTGTCCACCTGTAAGTGGCGGATACCGCTCCCTCTTCCTCATGGTAAGAGGCTTTCAGCATTCAGGCAGTTCTCACCGCCCCCTTAGGGTTTCCCCCAACACACTCTAGGTCTAGGCAGGGCATGGGAATGATTGGTTGGGAGGTGCTGGGGAATGAGGAAGTGCAACAAATGCACCAGGCAGTGCCCTTGACCCCAGGAGAGAGTGACACACGCCTGTGTCCCAGACACTCGGGACAGCCTGAGTCCCAGAAGAACTGATTCATACACAATCCCATCACTTCACCAGGGTTGGAGGGAGGCCGGCCCTGGCTCCTTCGAAATGTTAGGAAGGAATGAATGGCAAATTCTGACTGTGTTCCCTTCCAAAACCAGAGAAACTCTGCAGAAAGAATCCCGAGATGCTCCCCAGCCTGGAGGCAAGGTTAGCCGCTTGGAAGAACAGGCGTCCGATACTTTCCCATTTGATTTCTCAAAGCAGCAGGAAGGCTGGGGCGGGGGGCTGAGAATCAGAGGTCAGCTGAAAGCAGCTCCTCATGACAACCTTCACAGGCCCCAACACCGGCTCCAGCCACAGCAGACTGCGGGAATGTCTAGAAAGTCCGTGTGAAGCAGTAAGTGACTCAGGGGACTCTCAACCCCACAGAACCCTGCTCTGCAACTACTCAGGGAAGGAGAGGGAGAGACTGACTCCTACTTGGGAATCCCATGATGGGGATGAGAGGTCACAGGGTGTGAGAAGGGGAGAATGAATTTTCTACTTAAGGCCAGAGCTTTGAGAGGTAACTAAGAGCTGCTGGTAGAGAGGCTCCCTTTCTGTAGGTAATCCTGATACCACACACAGGCAGGCCTCTGGAGATATTACTATCCCAAATATTCTCACTGTATGTGTGCATCTTGGGAGCATTCCTTGGGAGGAAGCAGAAGAGAGAGTTTCCAGAGGATTTTCTGAAAACCAGACACAATATAAAAGCTGGTACCTTTATCCCCCAGAACATACTGTCCTAGAATAGCAATGAAGAAGTGTTTATTACAAGGCCCTCTTAAAAACACAGACTAAGGGCATCATCTACCTGCGACAAAGAGATGACCTGTGCACAGGGTAGGAAGGGGTTTTACATCTTCTCCCTACTTGCTGGCTGCCTTGCTGAACATTTTGGGTGAAGTCTGGCTGGCTGCAAAATCAGAACCAGCTGGTGGTAAGAGGCACAGCACATTCTCTAGGGGGAATGGACAATCTTCGGAACCTGAATGACTAGGGGGCAAGGGAAAGAAGAGTCCTCCTCCCCGAGGGCCCCAGAGGCCACTTGATGGAATCCAACTCCCCTGACCTTAGTGAAGACACACAGAGATAAGCCCTGCAGGCCAGACTTGGGAGGGGAAGATGCTGTCATCACCTGCAAGAGTGCTTGGGACTGAGGAGGGAAATCCAACTCTTCGCCAACCCCTTCTTCCGGTCACTCTGCCCCTTCCAATGCACTGAGGGAGGGGAGTGGGCTGCAGAGTGATGAAAGCCCCAGTGCTTGGGTTCAGAAGGCTCTGCTGTTCCCTAGAACCTTGGGCCCTGGGGTGTCACATGCAAAGCTGTAAAGTAACTTCCCAGACAATGCCAAGGGCATTGTCCAGTTGGAGGACAACCTCCAACTTCTCCTAGCTGGGTAGAAGAACACAAGCAAACCAAAAACCTTCTGAGAAACCGAAGCCCTTAGCAGGGGACTGGGGTGTGCGGGAGGGATAATGTCACCAGCCCAGAGACAACAGGCTCTCGCGGGGCAGTCAGTCGGGGTCTCTGCTCCTGTTTTGCAGTCTTTGCTTCCTGTTTCGCAGTTTGTGCAGGCTCTAATGACAATTAGCTCTATGAGTTATAAGTGCAATATCTGGGAGTTGAAGGCAGTAATTAATGCCCGTCTGCTTTCCTGAAGGGTTCCTTCTGTTCGGTCAGAGAGTTATTAAGAATCAGGGAGGGAGGCTTCCATCATGTGGAAGGTTTATAGGAGCAAGTGAAGGAGCAATTTAACAAGGCAAGAATAATGCTTCTAAATAATTTACCAAGCAAATGGCAGCAGCCAATATTCCCAATGCTCAGTCTCTGTCTTGCTGATGGTGGGGAGTATGCCAGGCGGGGTCTGCAGCCTCTCCAGCAAAGACCACTGGAGCAGCTCTGCCCTGGACATGCTCCCATGTCTTTGCAAGCTGCTCGGACCCTGTCCTCCATCCCTTTCTTCTGCTCGCCCACCCAGTAAGAGATCCAGATGGGGCCTTATGCTTACTAATACCTTTGCTAATTTTATCAATCACGGTTTATTGAATGCTAAGAGGCTAAGAAAGCCTCAGCTGTCCTGCCAGTGCCTGGGCTTTCCTAGCTTCCATGCCAGTTCCCTCACCCACCCCAAGGCTGGGAAGGCAGAGAGGGTGCCGGGCAATTAACCTGCTACCAAATTTCCACCAGACCTGTGACAGAAGAATTGGGGATACAATTCTACTAAAAGGCAAACTGGTAGCCACAGCTGAATGTGCAAGACAAGAAAAACCATCACCCAACTGCTCCTGAGATGCAGAGAGGCTACCCAATCTCTCCTATGGCCTATGCTACAGAGCTCCTTCAGTAGGTCTTTAAGTATGGGGCTGGGAAGACAAAAAAACCCATTCGGTGGCCCCTGGAGTTAACAAATCCAGACCCAAATAACACAATTGGCAGGGCCTGTGGAAACCTTTGCCAGAATAGGGAAGTTAAGAGGCCAGCTCCCTGAAAAGCTCAGCTCTCTCCTGGCCCCTGCCTCCCCTCTCCGAATCTGCTAAGTGGCCACGTGTCAAACTCTGTGTCACCTAGCACACCTATATCTGTGTCAGGGCTGAGAAAGACCAAGAGGAAGCAGAGAATATTAATAGATGCTACAAAAGTTAAAGAAAAACATTTCTGAGTTCCGCCCACAAAGCAGGCAGAGATAAATAACTGCCTCTGGTTTTGTATCTTATTATCCAAGACCCGTCTGGCATATTATTCAGTTCCCCGCCCCCACATGGCACAAAGCAATCAAGAACAAGCCTGGAGATCCATCATCTTCTCTTGTCCACTGGGAGGAGGGAAGACAGGAAGATGGCTAGGCTGATCTTTCCCTATCTGGAGAGCCTGTTTATGGTCAGGCCCAGCATCTAACCATATGCTCTTGGGCTGGCCGGGAGTAAGGTCAAAATATGGAAAGTCTCTAGAAAATAAGATCTGGCATTTTTAGAGAACCCTGCTGAGAGTGCTCTCAGAGCCTGAGCTAAGTTTACAACAGGTCATGGCCCTCATGCTGGCAACGACCTGAGTGTAACTCTGAACCACTGTGACTTTGAGGCCTGTTGCCAGGACCCTCTGGGGCTAGAGTCTTAGTGACGTGATCCACTTCTGCCTGGGGCCAAGGTGCCAGTAATTAGCCAGAGTGTGGAGATATGCAGACTCTCCTCTCTGGGTAAAGGGCTCAATCACAAAGTAAAGGCGGTTCCAATGCCCTTGGTCACCCAGGCTAGGGTGAGGTGGGCGGAGCAGAGGAGGTGCAGACACTCACCAAGTAGATGCGGTAGGCGTCCACTCGTCTCAGGGGCCCCCAGCACCGGTCAGTGTCATTATATTTGGTGTCGGCCTCCACGCCACAGGAGTCATTGCTGGTGGCACTGCTGATAAGGAGAACAGCAGCCTGGGCTCAGCGTGGTCACCCACTTGGCTGAAGAGACAGAGCTACTCCCTGCACAGCTGTGTTAGCACCAACAACCTGACTTTTCATGAACTGTGTTTCAGGATGCATCTCTTAGGACATGTCTTGTTTGTTCCCCTAGCACTGTTTCTCCAGTGACTCAGGAGCCCTGGATGGGAACCCGGTGGGGCAGGGAAGGAGACAACAGCATGAGGGAAGGACAGAGGGCACAGCTGTGTGGTCTGTGCAGAAAAGGGTCTGGGTGTCTACATTTCTAAGACACTGATGGGCTCTCTCGATGTGATGCTTTTCCCCAGACACTCTGCTCTGATTGGTGGAGGAAGCTCACTTGGCTACAGCCAGTGTGGGGGTAAGGGGGCTACTCACCAGGTCACCTGCATGAGGGAGAAGGGCACAGCTGCAGCATAGATGGCCAGGTCCCCATACAGGTAAATGATGATGCAGAAATAGAACAAGTTGACTCCCACTGCAAGGAACAAAGCCATCAGTCAGGGAGCCAGAAAGAGACGTCTGTATTCTCTGTTGACGACTAAATCTCTACCTCTTCCACAGCTTTCAGTTCTCTGAGATGTTTACTTTCTACAAAAGGTGGGGAAATGACCCCAAAGTCCTATTTCTTTTTCTGGCTGGCTACACTGTGATGCTGACAGGAGACACATTAGCTCATGACTTTCACCAGAGAGGACTCAATTAGGCTTGGGGGATCAGAGAGACTTTGAATCCAGACAGGTGCAAGGTGAGTGTGAGGCATTGTGAGGCACGGTGTGGCGTGGCCAGGGAGGAACCAGAGGTGCCTTCGTACTTGGGTCAGGCTGTGGGGTGGGGGGAGGGGAAGAGAGAGGCCCTAAGTCAGGAGTCTGAGCCCCCAGGCACGTCTGTGCTGGGGGCCCCTCCGCAGCCAAAACAGAGCTCTAAGATAAGTGATTGCTACTAAAGAACTGAAGCAGAGAGAAGTTGACAGGAAATGGCCCAACTCCACTGACGCTGAAATCCACAGGGTGAAAAGCTCTTGATTCCCAAAGACCAACCGCCTCATTCTGAACCCGATTGATCACCAAGCACACAGTGGCCTGGTATGCTGGGGAGATGGTGCTCAAGACAGGCTCCCTTTCCTTCTTCCAAGAGGTGTCTGCAAGGGACAGCGCAGACTCTGGAAGGTGCACAGTGCTGAAGCTCCCTCTGCAGAGGCAGACATTTGTCCCCTCTCACTCCAGAAGTAGCCTGAACTAGGAGTTAGGAACACAGGGCTCTGGTCCTCACCCTATCAGACACGTCTCATGACCCCAGCAAGTCCATGAATGTCTTCTAACCTGCAGAGTGAGAAGAATTCCACTGCACCACATTTCACATATGATTCCAATGATAAAGGTCAGGTGCAATCGCTCTGAAAAAAGTGGCCAGGGTTCTACAACCTAAGGGCTAAGGTCCCAGACAGCCAGTCTCAACTCCTGTTCATACTAATGCTCACGTTTTTGATGTTACTGGTCTTAGGCAGCTGGCTTCTCTGAGAACATAAAGAAAAATGAAGTGACAGTTCCCTTCTAAACCTGGTGGCTCTGAAGAGCCTGCAGGATCCCCAGGTGAAAGCCTAGGACATGTTACCCCTTGGCCAGCCCTGCTCCTAGGAGTCTGGGGAAAAAAGACTAGAAAAATGTCAACATCATTCTCAAGAGGACCCAGGAGGGCACTGGCGCCTGCTTTTTGAACACAGCATGTCTTTCCCTGACAGATCAGAGATAGCCTCGATGGGCCCTGGGGTCTGCCTGTCACTCACACTCCAGGCTCCAGGTACAGCCCAGACTCCCTCTTGCCTTTCTGCTCTGATGCCAGTGCTCTCTGTGGGGAGGTATTGTCCCCTCCCCACTTCCCTCTCCTCTGCCTGCCAATGGATTCCAGCATCAGTTCTGTTTATAAACTGCCATTGGCCGTTCCTGATCAATACATCTCATTACTTGACTCAAAACAGGAGGATCAATGAACTTCCTGAGAGGACAGCAATGGCTAGGCCTGGCATTTCTAATTACAAGAAGTGAGTCGGATTCCCAGGGGAGCCTTTTGTGGAAAGTGACAGCCCCACCAAAGGTGAAGGTGACAATTTGACAACCCGTGACAGGAACAAAGCAAAACAGTGGTTTTCAGCGAGGGGAGATTTTGCCTCTCACACCCTGTTGGAAACATTTGGCAACCTCTGAGGACAGTTTTGACAGTCCTGACTAGGAGGTGCTACTGGCATCTAATGGGTGGAGGCCAGGGATGTTACTGAGTGCCCTACAAGGCACAGGACAGGCCTCCACAACAAAGAATGATCTGGTCCAAACATCAGTAGAGCTGAGCTTGAGAAACCCTGGAGCAGATGAGAAGGCGGCTCCCTCTAGGTGTGAGGCTGCTCTCACACCAAGGTGTTTATTTTCCATTAGATTTGGGTAAATTAGGAGTCTAGTTTGGAGGGGGAAAAAAAGACAAAACCGCTGGTTCCTAGAATTCTTAAAGAAATCAGGGCTGGGCGTGGTGACTCACGCCTATAATCCCAGCACTTTGGGAGGCTGAGGTTAGAGGATTGCCTGAGTGCACAGGTTTGAGACTGGCTTGGCAACTTGGTGCGGTTTCATCTCTACAATAAATAAATAAATAAATAAATAAATAAAAAACCTAGGCAGGCACGGTGGCGTGCGCCTGTAGTTCCAGTTACTTGGAAGGCTGGAGCGGAAGGCTCACCTAAGCCCAGCAGGTTGAGGTTACGGTGGCCGTGAGTGTGCCACTGCACTCCAGCCTGAGCGACACAGTGAGATACCAACTCAAAAGAAAGAAAGAAAGAAAGAAATCAGGGCAGACTGCAGAACATGAACACCAGACAGGAGGTTTAAAAGATATATGTCCTCCCTCCAGTGTGCATTTTACTAAAGGTTTGCATTTAAGGGCACTTTGTGCGCCTGCCAGGAGGAAAACACTTCTGCTCTCTCAGGCTGGTGGGACTGGGAGTGATACAAGTGGAACAAAGGAAAAGCACAGAAGCGGGCTGAATGCAACCCATTTGGTTTGGATGACTCTTGAAAGCCCTCTGTGAGGCTGGTGAGGGGGTGGGGGGTGGAACCATGCCCTCGGGCAACTTTTGGTTAATAATCACACTCTTTTGGACAACAGTCACACTGCACTGCCACTGACAAACTAAACGCTTAATGTTCTCAGAAGCAGTCAAGAAGATCCGAGTTTCCACAGTCCTCTGGGCTCTAGGTTAAGTGTAGCCACATTCAAGACTAGAAAGAACCATGAAGACAGCCCACTCAGCAAATGGGGCTTCAACAAAGGGCCGGCATCTGGGACAGCTGCAAAGGAAGGGATTAAAGAGAATGCGTCTGAATCTCAACGAAGCAGAAAAGAAGAGGTCTGGGCATTAAAAACTAAATTCTTGAATAGCTCATCTTCCAAAAGAAGAAGATTGGCTGTGGAGGTTAATATGTCGCAGGAACACTCAGCAACCCCTGAGTCGGGGATACCTTCGGGTTGCAGTCAAAATCCCAGTAAGGAGCAGGTTCATGACCAGACTCCAGGATGTGGAGTCCCAGAGCCTGCCAGCCTGGGTGTGGGCTCCTGGCGCCCTCTATTGGCCACTGGAAAGACATGCCCAGGGGTGCGTGTACCAGACCCTATCACCATCAGGTGTTGTCCTAGACAGACTGGGCCAGAAAACGAGAGGAAGGTCAGAGCAATCAAGCAGAAGACGTAAAACCACCAGCCAGCCTCTGCTGGCTTCCCTGGTTGGAGAGCTGCCTAGGATTCTTGACTTCAGCTAGAGAGCCACTTCTTGACTCTTAATGCCAATGGACAGAGGGGCATCCAGGCGTGTCAGCAAGGTGGCTTTCCAGGTGCTCCAGGGCAGCTCAACAATCTGCTCTTCCCCACTGCCTAGGTAGCAAGATGAAACCCTTGTTACAAGGGCCCAGGTCTGCAGGGAAATACCAACCTCCCTTTTCCCATGCCCAACCCTCAAAAGAACTTTTACCTTTATTGAAGAACATGGAGGCCATTTGTCCCATTTCTACACGGTCTGTGATTTCAAAAAGGTTGGGAGATCCACGTCTCTCTGTGGAGCCAAAAGAACAAGAGGAAGCGGTTCTTTTACTTGAAAGGGCTTCTAGAGGGTGTTGCTAAGCTCCCTGAATTCTCCAGAACAATTAAATCCCCTAGCGTCCAAACTCTTGAGAAAACTCTTCCTAATGTTTCTTGCTTGAAATGGTTGAAAACAATCTTATTTCTAAAGGGAATCTGGAGATGCTCCTTATGCTGAGAGGGAGAGTAGGTGCTCTATGCCTGGCCCAGTCTGACCAGGGACAAGACAGCAAGGCAGGGATATGTGGATATGAGGGGATGGGGTGGGAGAAGAGAAGCCATAGATGGACATTTATTCAAGATTCCAGGGCGCACCGGGCACAGAACCAGGCATTTCATCATTACAGAAACAGTAGGGGAGGGAGGAAACTGAGGCACAGAGGCCAGGGAACTTACCAAGGTGAAAATGTTAGTAAGTGGCCAAGTCAGCAGGCCAGGTCCGTGCCCAGGATTATGCTCTTTTTACTCTATCAAGATGCCTACTTCAGAATTGACCCCAGGTAGGAAATACCAGATGGGGAGATTTCCAGGGCCCTTTCCATGAAGAGAGGGAACCCCATGGACCAGAGGGAAGTGTGGGCCCGCCAGAACCCCAAGACTTACGCACAGACAGGATGGGTCGTATCTCTGCCCGCTCGTAGTTGTCCTGAATGAGAACATCACTGTCTGAGGCTGTGGAGGAGTCATCATCTTCCTCCTCCTGGGAGGTGGTGGTACGGACAAGGAGGAAGAAAAAATAGGGAAAGAGGAGGAGCATGTAACGCTACAGAAAACCCCTGGGACAATGGTGAACCCACTTCCTTTGTTAGCTTTTTCTAGAAATATCTGATTAGGAAGCTCTCAGGAGGTCCACCCTGTCACATCAGTTCCTGGGTACAAAGGCTCTGAATGGCTGAGCTCACTTAAGGCAGGTGTGAGGGACAGTGCTGTGGACAAAGCCTTCCACACACTGGGAGGAAAAGAATGGAGGCTGCTGAGACTGCCTCTCAGGCACTGCCTGGAGACAAGGGCACCAGACGCACCTTGTGGTTTTCCATCCTCTTCCAGCGGAGCTGTGCGTTGGCTGCTGCCATGGCCTCCATCACAAACGTGGTGGTCACAAAGCTGAAGGGGAGGCCACGTGCCCATTGCCAAAGGCAGGAAAGAGGGTGGAGGAGACGCAAAGAGAAAGAAAAAGCCATTTTAAGACCTGACCAGACCCACAAGCCCAAAGCATTTTCTGAGAGCTGTTCCCTACAGAATTTTCAAGATGGGTCTCACCTGGTAAAAAGGTGTATTCGTGCACACCTGGTGCCTTGTGTGCTTGCTTTGGTGTTGCTGTCTACACTTAGAATGCATGTCCAGTGTATGAGAGAGAGGGGTGTGAATCGAGTGACGGGAGAGGGACTACTCGAGGAAGTGAGCGAGCTGGGAGGAGGTATGCAAGGTCATGCTGCGCCACGTACCCAGAGGGGCCTGCTGGGGGCAGACACTCAGTGATGCTCTTGGTGGGGGAGAAAGCTGGCTCACAAAGGGGCCCTCCACGGCTTCTGGAAGGACAGCAGGCAGCTTTCACCTCTCCTTGCTAGGACACAGGCAAACGGTCACCTCCCAAGTACATATACTAATGGAAGGAGCACAGGCATGGATAATTGAAAATGGGTACTTGGCTCCAGAATCTATCCCTTTTTTGGGGGGCAGTATTTTTAACTTTCCAAATAATCTGGCTACTATTAAAATAAGCTTGCAGGAGCGGGATTGGCAGGAGTGGGATTCTGCCGGGGGAGGGAGGAGCACACCTCATCAACAAGGGTACCGGCATAATGAATATTTGTATACTTAACCCTGAATTGTACCCTACATCTTTAAAATCAAAAATTAAAAAAATAGTAATAAGCTTGCATTTCTGTGGCCCAAATCAAAAGGGAGCTGGGAGGTGGCACCAGATGCTTGCCAAGAAGTCAGGCTAGAGTGGAAAAATCATCTTTTCTTTCCTCTTAAAGAAACCTGAGAGACCTAGATGACAGCTGGAACACATGAATGCCTTTGTTAACACAAGATTCAGGGGCAGGCGGCCTTCCTGCTAATAAAACCTGAGGTATGACTCTATCCCTGCCATGAAACAGCATGAGACAAACATTCATCTCCCTCTTTCTTGAGGCCAGCACAGCCCTGCCTCCAGACTCAGTCCTGACCCTCCTTGAGCACTGGCAATGGCGGTGGGCTGACCACTCAGTCCTGAGGTAAGGTGGCAGGTGGGAGAGGAGCTGTGTGGCCTCAGAGTGGTCAAACCCACACCCGCTCTCCCTCTGGGCGGGTAGCCTCTCTGGAACTCCCATTCCAATTGCCTCAGCACCTCCTGGAAAGGTTTCTCATTATCTTGCCTAAGTGACCATTTTAAGAGCTTTAGATGTACCTTTCCTTTTGGAAATAAAACTAAAATCAATCTTAATTAAGGTATACAGAGACTTCCCATGGTTGGACAAGGCCAACTCATTGATCACGTCCAAATGTAAATGGGTTGAGCAAGGAGGGGGGCGTGGCAGCCCCTACCCGGGGCCCTCGATAATCACTTCCCATTTGGATGGCTGCCTGTGCTGAAGGTCCTTTAAAGGGGACAGCAGAGCCACACAAGGACAAAGGCTTCTGGAGCTCTTGGCAGTCCGGGCTCCTAGTACGTAATGAGTCAACAGTGCCCCAAGATTCACCCCAAAACCTCCCAAATGAAATGCATAAAGAAACTGAAAAACACGGGTGTTTTCCTACCCACATTTGGCTTCTTCTAGGTCTTAGTTTGCTTCAACTATTAGGCTCTGTCTTGTCCTTCAATGGCACCTGCTCCTTCCTCCTTCAGATCTTTGTTTAAAAGCGGCCCTCTTGGACTTTGGGCTCCCCTGCTTAAACTAGTAGTCACCCCACCATCCCAATCCCCTCACCTTGCTATACTTTGCCTTTTTTCCATATTATTCATCCTCTTCCAACTTACTCTACAATTTACTCATTTATTATCTTCACTGCTTATGTGTATCTTCCCACCAAATAAAGTCAAGTCTGTGCAGGCAGGGTTCTTTTTGTTTGGCAAGGAACCCCAAGCACCTAGGACAGTGCCAGGCACACAGAGATGGGGTGTCATCTCCCTCAGGGGATACACTCCCTGGGGGTGTTTCCAGGCATTCCTGCCCACCTCTTCGTTGTAGCTTGTGGAGTCCTACCTGGTTGAGAGGACTGGAAATGTCAACTCCTACATCCCCTCCTGGGGCCTTTGCTGACCGACTTGGGACCTACTCATGGAATCCCTGAGAAGAGCCTCAGGTAGAAGTCACCCTCTTGGAAGCATCATCTGGTGAAGTCCACACACCTGGCTCAAGGAGCAGGCAACCCTGAAGGCTTGGGGAGGCACATAGTAGGTGAGCTTAACACTTGATTGTATGCGTGCATGTGTGTCTGTCACCTACTTTGTGAATTATTTTAAGCAAATTCTAAATTCCAAATGTACTCCTCATATCACCTTAAATGTTTGCTAGGTCCTTCTTCAGTGGCTAGGTGGCATTTTCTCAGAGAACAAAAACTGATGGTGAGATTAATAAAATACATACCAGGGGAGGCAAATCTGCCAGGGAAGAGACGTACCAGCACCATGTGAAGAATTCCAAAGCTTAACTGGATGTCTTGACTTTTAACTGATCAAGGTTGTGCAACTGCGCCATTAGCACAAGACATTTGTATTTACTTTCCTCTCTCCCGGCCACCCAGGTTAGCGCTCACTGACCAAACATGGGGTGGACAGACCTCTTTCCGCCCTTCAGTGCCCTCACATCAATCCAGGGAAGATTGGTCTTCCAGGGTGGACTCCCTGCTGCTCCGTCTCTGGCCCTGGTGGGAGACAGTTCCCCCACTGCCTCTTACCTCATGAAGCCGAGGAACACTAGCAGGATGAGGCTGACAAGCCAACCGGCGGTGGCAAAGGCCTTGGGCATGGTGAGTGCGCCTGTTCCCACGATGAGG
This sequence comes from Carlito syrichta, assembly GCF_000164805.1. Taxonomy (NCBI): domain Eukaryota; kingdom Metazoa; phylum Chordata; class Mammalia; order Primates; family Tarsiidae; genus Carlito; species Carlito syrichta. Next base: position 61,134 of record NW_007247087.1, read on the forward strand.
TTAAACATGTACACCAGCCCAACCTGGAACCCACAGAGGTGACAGTCAAGGCAGGACATGATTAACCTCTTCCCTCAACTGCCCCCAAGGATGGCCGTGGGTGATGGCACAATCATGGAGGTCAGAAGGCCACACTTTAGTCAAGGAAGCAGGCAGGAGGGAGACTTACATCTGGGTCCTAAGGAGCCAGGCTCTGCAACCAGTTTACCAAACATGAACACCTGAACGACTAAAGTCCCACGTTCTACTGTTTTCAGAACATCTCTGATGATCAGTTTTAGTCTCCAAGCCTGCTGTCATCATTGCCATGCCCTCACAAAGCCGTGTCACAGATGCTAGTGCTCTGCTTGAACAGAATGCAGGCTTCCTAAGGACAGAGCCTCACGAGTGGGGTACCCAGCACGAGGGTGAACACCAAACACTGACCGCAAAGAAATGTCCGCTTTTCCAAGACCTCGGAACACGTGACTCAAGCCTTCTCTCCGCCCATCCTTGCCACTGTCCTCTGGGACGTTGACATTCATGCTTCTCTTACCCTGCTCCCTCCTACACCAACCTTTTTTTTAAAATTGAGATACAATTCACAAACCATAGAATTCGCCCCTTGAAAGTAATACAAGTCAGTGGGTTTTAGTAATATTCACAAGGTTGTGCAAGCAGCTCCACCATCAAAGTCCATTTTACCACCCCCCCAAAAACCCCATTTCCATTAGCAGTCACTCCCATCCTCCCTTGCCCACCCAACCTCGGGACTTGTCAGATCAATGACTTCAGGTTTTAAACGTAACCCACTGACCACCTCTTTTAGTGCAGTTAATCACAATCATCCCTTTTTCAAGACCTCAGCTGTGAAGTTCCTCTGTCCTGCGCCCCTGCCCTTCTGCGTTGCTCTTTGGTGCCCCCAGCCTCCTCCTCCTCCCCAGAAGCCCACCCCCACTTTGGCATCATCCGCTTCCTTTCCCCTAGCCCCACAAGCATGGTTGCCCCAGCTTCCCTGTGCTAACCTTTCTAACCCTGGCCCTGGACAGGGCCCAGCACCTGCTTCCTCTACTCCCTGAGGCAAGCTGCTAGAGATTTCCGGAGACATTTTAATTTTCATGACAGGTCCCACAATAAATGAATGGTTCCTTCACCCAGGGGTCCAGCAACATCATATTTTCTTTATTCCTCTGGATTTCCTAGCATTTCCCACTGTAACTGCTCTAAACCTCATTCTTCAGGCCCCCAGACCTGTGACCCCCATCACTCTTAGATGAGGCTCCATTTTCTACTTTATGGAGGTGACTGAGGCCATCTGATGTATACCTCCAAAGCCTCACTCCTTCCTTGCACAAAAAGTCACAATGCCAGGCGTGGTGGCTCATGCCTGTAATCCCCGACCTCTGGGAGGTGAGGTGGGTGGATTGTTTGAGCCCAGGAATTTGAGATCAGCCTGGGCGACAGAGCAAAACCTCATCTCCACAAAAAAATCAAAAAATTAACCGGGTGTGGTGGCACACACCTGTAGTCCCAGCTACTCGGAATGTTGAGGTGGAAGGATTGCCTAAGCCCAGTGAGCTGTGATTGTTGTGATCATGCCACTGTGCTCCAGCCTGGGCGGCAGAGTGATCCTGACTTAAAAAAAAAAAAAAAAAAAGCCACAGTATGTGTATTCTCCCCACCCTCCTCCCTGCCAGCCTTTGGGGACCCATGTTCTCCCTCCTTGTGAGGCTAAGCCCTGATCGCCTGAGTTTTCTGAGATTCTCTCTCCCTACTCACTCCTACCCCTTCTGACAAGCTTCCTTGACACCTTTAAAACACATATATAATTTTTTGAGTTGGAGTCTCACTCTGCCGCCCAGGCTGGAGGGCAGTGGCACGTTCACGGCCACCACAGCCACGACCTGCTGGGCTCTGGCGATCCTTCTGTCTCACCCTTCCAAGTAGTTGGAACTGCAGGCACATGCCACCATAGCTGGCTAAGTTTTTGACTTTTTGTAGAGATGAGGTCTCGCCAAGTTGGCTAGACTGGTCTCGAACCTGGGGCTTAGGCGGTCCTCTCACCTCAGCCTCCCAAAGTGCTGGGATTATATGTGTGAGCCACCACGCCCGACCACACACCTTTAAAATATTATCCTCTCACCGCTTCCCTTTTCCAAACTCCCCGAAGAGACACTCTATTTCCTCTGTCTTCATCTCCAAGTTCTTGTACTAGTTGGTTTCCATCCCTAGAACTCTTTTAATACTGCACTTTTAAAAATCACTAATGTTTCCACTCTGGTGGATAAGCTCAATAAAGGTCATATCCCAAACAAAAAAAAAAATCACTAACAGCCAGGCGTGGTGGCTCATGTCTGCAATCCCAGCACTTTGAGAGGCGGAGGCGAGAGGACTGCCTGAGTCCATGGGTTTGAGACCAATCTGGGCAACTTGGCAAGACCTCCTGTCTACAATAAATCAAAAAAATTAGCCAGGCATGGTGGTACGTGTCTGTGGTTCTAGCTACTTGGAAGGATCGCCTGACCCTAGCAGGTTGAGGCTGCCATGGCCATGAGCATGCCACTGCCCTCCAGCCTGGGCCACAGAATGATATTCTGACTCAAAAAAAAAAAAAAATCACTAATGACCTATTTGCCAAATCCAATGGTTTTCTTAGTCTTTAATCTCTTTCTTATACTTCTGATACCAGCTGTCTCTTTTACTCTCAATGCATCTTTTCCTCAGCAACTGAGTCCAACCCTACAGCTTTAATGATCACTGCTGGACAAAGGATGACTGTATTTCTCTTCGTATCAATCTTTCTGCAGACCTCAAGTCCAACTGCCTGCTAGTTACCTCCACCTAGACAAGCTATTAGTGGCTCCAGCCTCCTTTCTTCCCCTCGAAATCCCGGTGCTAGTGATTTTATTTCTGAAGCATCTTTTGTGGTTAACTCTGGCTACTATCCTTATTTACAATTCAAATGAATCTTTCTGCCTGGACTATTGCAGTAGACTCCTAACTGGTCTTCCTGCACTTTGCCAAATTGGGCAACTTACAGTATGCTTTAATACCTGCTTCTGATTATTAAAAAACACACACACACTTCATCTCAAGTAACGCTTACCCAACTCTTATTTTCACTCCCCATTCTTTCTTTTTTTTTTTTTTTTGAGTTGGAGTCTCACTCTGTCGCCTAGGCTGGAGTGCAGTGGTACGCTCATGGCTACCGCAGCCTCTACCTGCTGGGCTCTGGTGATCCTTCTGCCTCAACCTTCCAAGTAGCCGGAACTACAGGCGTGCGCCACCATGCCCAGCTAGTTTTTGATTTTCTATAGAGATGAGGTCTCGCCAAGTTGCCTGGGCAGGTCTCGAACCTACGGGCTCAGGCAATCCACTCGCCTTGGCCTCCCAAAGTGCTGGGATGACAGGCTGAGCCACCGAGCCCGGTCTTCACTCTCCATTCTTAGAAAGATGTGCTTTTCTATATTTTTAAGTTTCTCTAAGATAGCCACATGCTGAATTTGTGATCAGAAACATACATACTGGGCCCATTCTCCCACCCTCAGTCAGACTTCTCTTTTAAAGCATGAAGAAACAGACACAGGGACTGACAACTCCCATCTTGGGGCCCTTAGCTGGGGGAAGGAGGGGCTGGGCAGTGGTTAGGGAGGAACAGGCTACTCAACAGGTGCTGACCAGACATTAGAGTGCTGGACAAACGGGAGGACACCCTATAGAGAGGAATGTGCTCTGCCCGCAGTACTTGTATACTAGGCACAAGCCCTAAACCCTCTGTGCCCTGTCCTCAGTTCCTCAATTCCTACCCAGTCTCAGGGACCATTCAAATGCTAACCTCCACCACAAAGCCTTTCCCAGCCTTCCAACTTCATCTTACCTCCCTCCTTTGAATCCCTGAAGCAATAACACTTATACCCTATTCTGGATTTTATTTTTTTGAGTCTCACTCTGTTGCCCAGGCTGGAGTGGGTGGCATACTCATGGCTACTTTAGCCTTCCAAATAGCTGAAACCACCAGTGTGCGCCACCATGACTAATTTTTTGATTTATTGTAGAGACAAGGGCTCGCCAAGGGCTCGCCAAATTGCCCGAGCTGGTCTCAAACCCCTGGACTCAGGCAATTCTCTTGCCTCCACCTTGCAAAGTGCTGGGATTACAGGCATGAGCCACTGCACCCAGCATCCTATACTGGGTTCTAGATGTTGGAATATTTCTTTTTTCCCCATTACTAAATCTGAGGCTTATGAGTAGGTGGTGTGTATCTCACTTCTCTCTTAGTCGCTCAGGGTGTCTGGCACATGGCCTGGAGACAGGAACACTTAACTGATTTGACTGAGCCCAACTCAGGTCATCTCTGAGTTGGGGTCTCACTCTATCATCTAGGTCTGGAGTACAGTGGCATGATCACTATTCACCACAGCCTCAACCTGCTGGGGCTCAGGCAATCCTTCTGCGTCAGGCTCCTAAGTAGCTGGGACTACAGGCGCATGCCATTACACTTGACTAATTTCTTTTTTTGAGTCGGAGTTTCACTCTGTTGTCCAGGCTGGAGTGCAGTGGCACGCTCACGGCCACCCCAGTGTCGACCTGCTGGGCTCTGGCGAT
>NW_007247087.1:66075-68128 GCF_000164805.1 Carlito syrichta
TGAGGTCTCGCCAAGTTGCCCAGGTGGGTCTCGAACCCACGGGCTCAGGCAACCACTCACCTCAGCCTTCCAAAGGCGCGGGATTACAGGCTGAGCCACCGAGCCCAGCTCTAGGCTGGTTTTAAACTCCTGGGCTCAAGCAAGTGATCCTTCCACCTCTGATTCTTAAACTGCTGTGATGACAAGCATGAGTACTATGCCTGGCCAACAGTATCTCAATAAAAAATGTCTCTAGACATTGTCCAATGCCTTCTGGGGATTGGGGGGAGGCAAGATTACTACCAGTTGAGAACCACTGCTGTAAACAGAAGCACAATGAAATAAGTACGCTCCCAATAGAAACATAAATCTCTGTGAAAAAGAAACTTTAAGAATTTTACAAAGAAGTTAATTGGAGATAAACTACTAGCAGCTGGGAGCAGAAACTGGTCAACACATTTTGCTTTAGTGATATTTTTAGCTCCAAAGCAAGCACTGTGCACTTAGTGGGGCTCAGGAAATCCTGTAAGATACTATAGGTGTTTGCCTTCTGAGGGATTCAGCAGTCCTCGCAAGCATTAAATGCCATTTACTTTCTGTGAAAGTAATCAATAAGGACTGATCACAAGGAGTGCACAGAGAAGCAGGAAGCAAATCTGAGCTGAGCAGCAGGCTGGGCCAAGAGGAATAATGAGGAAGGAAGAGAAAGGAGATATTCTCTTCTACTAGTCATGGGACAGTTCTGTGGGCCAGCCTCTTGGGAAGTATGGCAGAAAGTTGACGAATAAGGCCCTAGTGCAGCCTCAACAAAGAAGACCTATGCATGCAGGCCAAACTGAGTTTCTAATTCTCGACTCTTCCTCTGTGGCTGGACTGGAGAAGGCACAGTCCCTGTTCCCTGGGACTGCTGACCTGCTCGCCGATGCCCTAGAAAGCTCAGTGCAGCAACTCACCTGCCTCAACTCTGCCTACCAGCGTCGCCTGTGATCTGCATGAGACAAGGATCACCAACATATCGCTTTCTTTTTTCTTATTTTTTGAGTCGGAGTCTCACTCTGTTGACCAGGCTGGAGCGCAGAGGCATGCTCACAGCCACCACAGCCTCGACCTGCTGGGCTCAGGTGATCCTTCTACCTCAGCCTTCCAAGGAGCTGGAACTACAGGTGTGTGCCACCATGCTCGGCTATTTTTTTGATTGATTGTAGAGACGAGGTTTTGCCAAGTTGCTCAGGCTGGTCTCGAACCCCTGAACTCAGGCAATCCTCTCACCTTCACCTCTCAACGTGCTGGGATTACAGGCATGAGCCACTGCGCCCGGCATCATCTTTCAATGGCTTCCCCTCTGACAGTTGTTAAAGGAAACAGAAGGCAATAGGAGGCAGCAGCAATGTGGAATCAATGACTAGGATTTAAGGCTGTAAAACAAGTGCTCTCTCCTTCGAAAGCAACAGCAACAGTCTGCAAAAAGAACCAGCGAGCAGAGGCATCCTCCAGTGGCTGACCCTTCTTTGGGGGTGTGATCTACCTCATCCTGTATTTTGGTCACACAACCACTACTTCAGTCCTGTGCTACTCCTGGTCCCTGTAGATGGGGAAACAGACATGCCTGTCCTGAGTCACTTATGGGGACACATACAAGACTGAATTATGTTCCTGTGTTCAGCACCCTCTGTGAGAAGATGTGGCATCTGAGCCTCATATGAGGTTCCTCTGCTTGTTACAAATATTTTATAAAGACTAATTCAAGCGAAAGCAAATATCCTTGGTACTCCTGAAAGGGAAAATAACTCAAAATGGGGCAACACGGGGCTAAGGAGAGGCTCTGTCTTGGGAATGACCATGGGCTGAAGCATATCTATGAACTACATGCCCAGTACCTTGGTTTCCCAAGGCAGCCAGAGCAGGGTTCTGCTCACATTATGCTGAGATGGGGCCTGTGAGGAATTCAGAGCAGCATCGGCAGTCAGTTCTTCAACTTATCTGGGCTCAGGGGATGACACGCTCTTTGGGTCTCATGGGGGATCATTAATCGTTCTCCTAGGATGGGGGATTTTTTTTTTTTTTTTTGAGTTGG
>NW_007247087.1:68397-70827 GCF_000164805.1 Carlito syrichta
TCCTTCCGCCTCAGCCTTCCAAGTAGCTGGAACTACAGACGCGCGCTACCACGCCCGGCTGATTTTTGATTTATTATGGAGATGAGGTCTCGCCAAGTTGCCCAGGTGGGTCTCGAACCTGCGGGCTCAGGCAATCCACTCACCTCAGCCTCCCAAAGGGCGGGATTACAGGCTGAGCCACCGAGCCCGGCCAGGATGGGGGATTTAAAGAACCTTAGGAAGAAGGTGGCTTTTCCCCTCAAAGCCCTGCCCACTGCCTTGTAGTTAATGCCATTTCATCCCCATCACCTCCTATCTTTTCCTGACATCTCTCTTTGCCAGCAGGATGAAAAAACAGAAACATCTGTTTATGGCAAATGCCCAGAGTTGGCCCTCAAACAAAGACTCTGAACAAGAGAAAACTCATAGGAAATGGAAGGAAAAAAAAAAAAGGTAGAGCCCACTCAAGCTTGAAGGCCTAATTGCCTGATTTCCTGTAAGCATATGCTAACGTGTGAAATGACTACTTGAACAACTGGAGACACAAGAAAAGGGGTATGTTAAAGTATTTTCCTTATAAAACTCAGCCACAGAAATGACTCATTTCCTTGTCTCTAAGGAGGTTGTAAGAAAAAGCAGGAACTATGGTGACCTTTATGGACAGCATGGACATTTCATTGCTGATACTAGGAGGGCTGGGAGCTGTTACTTGATTCCACAAATGAGAGGGACACCACGGGTTCCAATCCAGAGATCACAAAAGACGTTCGCTGATAAATTACAGAGGTGACTTTATCATTGTACATAAATGGTATAGGTCCAATAAGAAGACTCTGGAATAAGAAAGTTTTCCCCCAGCAGTTCTCAGAGATGCTTCCTTATCCAGCACACCACAATACTAGCTTCTGAGAAACTAGCAGAAACACAGTAGGGAGTCCCTGACTAGGAAGGTATGTGCAAAGCAGGACAGCTGTTTAAACTGGAATAAGTTCTAGAAAGAAGACTCTTGCTGCTTAGGGCAGTGCTGGTTTTCCTTGGGGTACTTGGTAGCACTGTTGAGTCAATCATCTGGCTATTTCAGTCCTCTAGCTACTTAGCCAGGCAAGAGTGCCCTGGGATGCAACAACCATGAACTGTACATTACGTGGAGAAGATAAACGGAGTGTGTGTGGGATGGGGGACTGAGAAATAACACAAATCTAAGACAGTGAGAAATCATTCTACTTGTCCTAATTGCAGTTTCTCCCTAACTGTTCCACATGCTTTCACTGCCTCTTACGCCATCTAAGACCATAAAGTTGTGCAATTTAAAACTCAGCTAAAGACCAAAGTGGTTTCAAACTGCTGAGGTGAGTAAAACCTAGTCATCAGCTGTCAGCCAACTGTCCATCTGAAGGGCAGAACCGCAGAAACCAGGAGATAAACACCGCAAAGAGTTAGCAAGTCAACTTTGTTTGGCTTGACCGCTTGGATAAACATCTGAGAAGGGAATGCACCTGACCCTTACACTCAAGCTCCCCCATTCTGCTTTCGTCGGGGTTCACTCCTGTGGCAGCACTCACTAGTACCATCCCCAGGAAGCAGTGTGCTTTTCTAGAAGCCAGAAGCACTGTGGTGGACAAAGGGTTCTATAAGTAAAACTCACGTAGGGAGAATAGAGTTCCCCGGTCTCTGTGATTTCACCCGCCATTTCCAAAAGTGAGGAAGGGTCGGTAGCAGAGGTTCCTTCTGTGCAACGGGAGTGGCGGCGGCTGCGGCTCCCTAGGACAAAAGAGCACACTTCACCTTTCTGATGGACTGAGACAGGGAGGCTTGCAGACTTCCCCGCTCCCTCCCAGTCCTGTTATCACAGACAGGGCCTCAATATCCCTAATGAGACTCAACCCCGAAGGAAGGGTCACTGTGGGTGTCAGAAGTCTGGGCGGTTTCTTCTAACTTTTCCTTTGCCGTGCAGGACACTGCTCTGTGCACGACTCAATACTGCTCAGACTCCAAGTGATTTAAGAGGCCTCCGAAGCCACTAAGTCTCACCCACCACGAGAGCCCCCTTTACACGCTATGGGGTGGTTATACCCATTTAATTCCAAGAACCGCAAGCTCACCACCACACAGAGCAGCCCAAGAACTGTCCGCCTCCTCTGCCTACGGCAGGGAGCTGGGGGTTTCCCACATCGCCCCTCCGACCCCTTCTAATGCCAAACCCCTTCTTTTTTAACGCGGCCTCCACTCATCGCCCCCCCCACCTGTCTTTTGCCTTAGGGTGTCCCCCCCTCAAAGCTTCCTCTCTTCTCGAGAGCCCCACTCCGAGACTCTCCCTCTCCCTCCCTCCTGGGGGGCCCTGAGTCTGGTGCCCCCGGACCTGGTGCCCCCGGACCTGCCCCAACCCATCCCATCCGGCCGGACCGGACACCTGCAGCACCGCGCGCTCCGCGCCGCCACCGCCGCCGCCTC
>NW_007247087.1:70847-76032 GCF_000164805.1 Carlito syrichta
AGCGCCCCGAGCGAGGCGCTGCGCGCTGATTGGGTGCCCCACGAGGGCGGGACCGGGATTGGGGCCTGGCGGCTGCCGTCTGCGTGGCGGAAACGGGCGGGGATGCCTCCACGCGCATGCGGGAGGGCCGGCCGCCGGATGGCGCGGCTGGTTGGTTGCAAGAGGCGGGTCACCCCTTCTGTGGCGGACGCTGTCTTCGGCGGTGGGAGGGTCTGAGCTTGGCAGTACCCGGGGCCCGTGGTTGGAGCGGCGAGGAGAGTGCCCGGTAACGCCACTCGAAGGGGCGGGGCCTGAGAAACCTGAGAAGAGGGCGTGGCCAGGGCCCAGGCGGGCGGTCGCAGAGGTGAGAGGTAGGAAGTCACCGGTCTGGGGCAGGGCTGGAAGTTGCTCGTATGCTGGAATTCCTGGACTGCGGCAAGTGATGGGAGCTTTGGGGATAAGGCTCGGTACTTGGCACAGAATTAAAGTTTTGAGGGGTGGACAGACGGCACTGACAGAAATGGCTGCCCAGGCTTGGCTCCTTGGGGTGCGAGTCAAGGACTGTCTTTAGCCAACCTAGTTCTCTTTCTTGCAGGAGTCGGGCGGCACCAGACTCGGGGCTCCTCCAGGACAGAGGGAAAAAGAGAGGGAGAGGCTCGGAGTGGGGCTCTTGAGAAGGGAGGGAAGTTTGAGGGTGGGGAACCCTAAGTAGGGCAGAAGAGAGGTGATGGGCGACTGGAAGCCCCGGAATAGAGGAGAGGCTTTTGGGACAAGAAAGGGTTGGAGGGGCGACGTAGGAACGTCCGTGTTCTCTGGTGCTTGGAAGGAAAGAAGGATGGAAAGCAACTTCACCCCAGTAGGAGAGCCCGTGCTCCCACCCAAAGTGGGAGGACATTCAGGGCCCTGAGGTTTTTGCCCTCCCCACCTACAGGCTGCCATCATGAGGTTGAATCAGAACACTTTGCTGCTGGGAAAGAAGGTGGTCCTTGTACCCTACACTTCAGAGCACGTGCCCAGGTATCTGTCCCACTTGACATGGGGTGCAGTTGTAGCCGCACCCAGCGCTGTGTGACCCAGCTCTCCAAGGCACAGAGAGGAGAGTCAACCTTCCTTAGCCCCAATCTTAGAGGCTGTTTCTTTAAGAAGAATCATTGGTTGTGAGAAGTAATCACATACGGGAGACCACCCCCCCCCAAAAAAGCAGAAGCTGGGGACTATGACTTTCCTGGAAGAAGCTGCCCATCCTCCTCTTTTCCCTTTCACCTTCTCAGCTTTCTTTTTGGCCTTTCAGCAACGAATTCTTTTCTGTAAACTACATTTGTGTAAGGAAGAAAAATAAATTGTGTTCTTGCCTCATTGTAAATTGGTAACATTTCCCCGGAGCCACTGAATATGCTCACTTCTTTGAGATTAATGTTACCTTGTCCTAAAACTCTGAGCTGATGAGTGTTGTGATGTCTACCTTTTAAAAGGTCAGGGCTGAGTCACAGGATGGGACTCTTGCGGGACACTTGGCAAATGTCTGGTAGATGATGCAGGGAGGTATTCTCTGCTTGTAGTTTTCTTTCTGGGGGTTCCTTCTGCCCTGACTCAATGGGGATCTGTCCAGTCTTCTTTGCTGAGGTTGGCTTGCCATATACTTCCCCTCTGGAATTTGAGGAATATTTGGTTTCAGACTGCTCCTCCGCACTGACCCGAAACAGGATAGGAAGCTGGATAAATAGAACTGACCCCTCCTGCTGTTCTCACGTAACACCAGCTTGCCTCTGGTTCTTGTGCCTGTGGTCCTGTTTTAGGAGCACTCATACCCTTTCTTTGGGTCTTCTGTGAAGTCTCTGTTAGCTCTGGGGGGCCCTCTTCCTGATCCTCCATTTCTTTTAAAGTGTCAGACCTATGCCTGGGAATCAGTCGGGCATGTCTCAGGCCACCTCTCTGTCCCTGCAGGTACCATGAATGGATGAAATCAGAAGAACTGCAGCGTTTGACAGCCTCCGAGCCGCTGACCCTGGAGCAGGAGCATGGCATGCAGCACAGCTGGCGGGAGGATGGAGACAGTGAGGAGCAGAGCGCCCCCTGCCCCCCGCCCCCTGCCCCGACCCTGGTAGTGGGAGGGCTGACTCCAGAGGCAATCTCCAGGTTCCAGGTTCAATCCTTTTCTTACCGCCAGCCACAGTCCTTCTGGGGCCACAGAGGCTTTGGGAAAAGCCTGGAAGGTGGCAAAACTCCTGTATCCTCATGCCCACTGAAGCCAGTCCCTGTGGCTGACGCTTCTGTCTTTCCCACACACTGCACCCGGCTTGGAAGGACTTAGAGAAAGTAAAGTATCTGGGTTCTGGCTGTTAAACTTAGGCCCTGCCCCTCACATTCCTCACCACAGCTTAGTGTGGTTATTGTCCTCCTCTGGGTCCCTGCCTTCTGAGAGTTTGGTTGCTGTTTGGAGAGGCCATCTTTTCCTGCATGAGGCAGATTTGGAGCTTTGTAATGAGCTGCAGAAAGCTCTGGGCCCCTTTTCTCCTGTCAGACTCAGAGATAGTGGTGTTCTGCAGTTCTCTGGCTTGAGTAGGAATACCATTCTTTCCTTTCTCCTCTGGGGAGTGTGAGTGATAACCCTGCCATCTGCCTCCTTAGAATGTACCTTCATTGTGCTGGATGCAGAAAAGTGGCAGGCCCATCCAGGCACCACCGAAGAGAGCTGCATGGTGGGAGATGTGAACCTCTTCCTCACAGATCTGGACGACCCCACCTTGGGGGAGATTGAGGTCATGATTGCAGGTTTGTTCTACCTGCCCCTGCCTTACCTCCCTCCTAGCCCTTGGATCTGCTGACTCGCAAGCCTGGTGGGGCTGCATAGGCCCCTCAGAGCCCAATGGAAGGCTCCATATTGGTGAGCCAAGTACCTGACTGGGGCAGACCGCCCACTTGGCTCCCCTCAGCCTGGTTCACCCTGGGTTCATCACTTGGTTGCTTATGCTTAGATGTGAACTTAACCTTTGGTTTTAGGTCTTCAAAATCAAGGATGGTCTGCCCATCCTTGGGGTGGGCTGGGGACCTTCTGAAAACAAATGGTCTTCTCTGGAGCATCTTGCCATACTGTGGGAGGAGTACTTTCCATCTCTGCATCCTTCTTGGTCCTTGCTTCCCAGAGAGCTACTTGTCCCCGTGAGGCAGCATACTGACTCCATGAAGTACAGGGGTCAGTTTGGAATCAGATTGCTGGGTTGCAAGCTGCGAGACCTTGGGCAAGTCATGTAGCTTCTCTGTGCCTGTTTCCTCGACTGTGGTGCAGAATGGTAATGAAAGTACCAACTTCAGAGAATTGTGGGGATTAAATGAGATTGCATCTGTCAGGTGCCCACACTAGAGTCTGGCATGTGGGATCAGCTGCTGCTGCTGTTGTTTCTTATAGAGCCCAGCTGCAGGGGCAAGGGTCTTGGCACCGAGGCCGTTCTCATGATGCTGTCTTATGGTAAGGAAGTCTGGTGGACAATGTGGGGAGAAGTGGCCAGGCCCTAAGTGAGCCTTGTTCAGGCTTGAGGGTGGGGGGCAGGTGACAAGGTGCTCCTCTGCAACCTGCAACAGGTGGGGTGGGGGTGTTGGGTGGGAGTGGGGGTGACCTTTACCCTGCTCCTTGTCCCTCTCTCTGATCTAGGAGTGACCAAGCTAGGTCTGACCAAGTTTGAGGCTAAAATTGGGCAAGAAAATGAACCAAGCATCCGGATGTTCCAGAAACTTCACTTTGAGCAGGTGAGGACATCACTGGGGAGAGCGAGGCCTAGGTCTGGGCCAAGGGCATGGTGATGCTGTAACTTAGTAGGCCCTGCGCTCCCTGGCTCACACAGGTGGCTGTGAGCAGCATCTTCCAGGAGGTGACGCTCAGACTGACAATGGGTGAGCCCGAGCGGCAGTGGCTTCTGGAGCAGACTAGCCATGTGGAAGAGCAGCTCTACAGAGATGGGTCAGCAGAGCCCTGCTGACAGCTGGGCCTGTGGGCAGCCACCCTGTGTGAGCAAGGGTGCCAGGACCTTACATTCCAAAGACTATTATCCCGTGACGGGAGATAACCATACGGCGCCTTTGGGGCCAGAGTGCTCTTGGCTCTGCCACAAGCTGAAAATCACCTTTCGGGGCGCTTCAGACTTGGGCTGGGTTTACCTTGGCTTCCCTCTGGCTGGTAGGGTGGCTGAGGAGACTCCGAGGCCAGTCCCCTCTCCCCTCCTGGTCAAACCCGGACTCAGACTCTAGGTACCTGGAATGGAGGGTGGGAGTCCATGGGAGAGTTGGGGCCTGGAGGACGCACGGGAATAGACAGGCCTTTCCCTTTAGGGGCCAGAGGTGCCACCCTGGCTGAGAATAAAGCACACATCAGGCCAGCTTTCCTTGCTTTCCTGTTTGGTTCATGTGGAGAAGAGCTTCCCGTCCTGCGGGTAGGGATGTGGCAGGGGGAGCTCAGCCCTGCAGAAGCAAGCTGGTGTGACCCTGGGAGCTCGACCCTGGAAGGACAGGTGGCTCAGAGAGGGAGGGAGTGGCCCAGGCCCTCCACCTGGTGTCCTTGCTCCTTTCAAACAATTCGTTTTGGATACAGCTTTTCACATGCACAGTCTGGTGTGAGACTGTGGAGTCAAACAATTCGTTTTGGGTACAGCTTAGCTGCTGGTGGCTGGAGACCACCCCTTTGCTGATGAAGCTCAGCAGTGGCCACCTGAAGAGGGCGTCGGGCTGCCTGCGGCGTCCCGCCTCCCTCCCAGCTCCGCTCTCACCTCTGCCTCTGGGAGCAGCTGCACCTGACCAGGCCACAAGGGGGCAGTGGAGGCACAGGCTCCGGTGGCCCTGCTGTCACAACTTCAAAGGGCTGGCCAGGTCTCCTCCCCATCAGAGGGGGGACACACTTTGACTCCTTTTCCCTTGCTCTGTCATGATCTGGGGGGCTGTCAAGAAGGTCAGGCATGTTTTTAAAACAGCCACGGAAGTCTTGTAGGGCATTTTCCAGGCTGGGAAACAGGCCAGGAGGAGTGAAGTGACTTACCTAGTGCCTCCCAGCCCCCTTGATTCTGATGTCTCACACCAGACTGTGCATGTGAAAAGCTGGAATCCAAAACATGCCCTATTCTAAGACAAAAGCTTTGTTTACGGTGGGCACTCCAGCCCTTCAGCGATAATTCCCTCCCAACCACCTGTCCAGCCTAATCAAGAGTGAAAGGTCCCCCAG
>NW_007247087.1:76234-89914 GCF_000164805.1 Carlito syrichta
GTCAAAGGGTAGAAGCAAGGGTGGGGTGGGGGGGACAGGCCAGGCTCAGCTGAGCAGGGCTCCTGGTGACAGGTGCTGGGATAAGGGTTGTAAGTAGTTCCTCTTAATACTAGTGGAATCCAAACACCAACAAGGAGCAGATGGCCAGACTGGGACAGGCCTGAGAACTCCACGGGTCCCCTCTCTGATGGGTATTTTCCTTCTTTACTTGTTCTCAGCCCAGTAACCTGAGTGGTCTCCTGGCTTCTGGGGGTTGAGTGGCAGTTGAGTACCCTGGGGCCAACTTCCTTCTGGCCACCTGCCCTGGAAACTCTTGGCCTTGTAGGCCACCATAGTAGATCTCCAGAATGTGACTTCAGGTGCCAGAGGCATAAAGGACCTGGGCCTCATGTGGAGAAGCAGAACATTTTGCCCTTGGAAAGTCCCCTTCACCCCACCTGGCCACAAGGCATGTCCTGGGGCTCTGTGAAATGGTTTGTTTTCTCCTAGCACTGGACAATTCTCCAATCAAGCCCATGCCTGATAAGATAGAGTATCTGGTGCTAGGTCAGCCTGCTTCTGGGAATCCTGTACCCACTGGCTGTGAGTAGAAAGAATAAAGCCAAGGCCTTACATTCCAAACTCAACCCCTTCCTGGGATTCACATTCCTGGAATTAGAGGAATCAACCTTTTTTTTTTTTTTTTAAGTTGGATTCTCACTCTGTCACCCAGGCTGGGGGGCAGTGGTATGCTCCTGGCCACGGCAGCCTTGACCTGCTGGGGCTCAGGCGATCCTTCCGCCTCAGCCTTCCAAGTAGCTGGAACTACAGGCATGCGCCACCATGCCTGGCTAATTTTATTGTAGAGATGAGTTCTTGCCAAGTTGCCCATACTGGTCTTGAACCTGTGGGCTCAGGCAATCCTCTCACCTCGGCCTCCCAAAGTGCTGGGATTATAGGTGTGAGCCACTGCGCCCGACCTGGAATCAATCTTTCAGAGCCCTCTGAGCATGTGGGTCTCAGCTCCCACTTCCCCTAGAACACCCCCATTGCACAAGGGACCCCCCACTCACATCTGTGCTCACAGTCTTGTACACTGACCGCTGACCTGAGCACAAGGATAGGTGTGTTTTCCCCATAAGACTCCTGTACTGCTACAGATTCCAGGCCCTCTGCTTAAAGCTTCTAGGGCTTGGGGTCACAGGGAGCCCTAGATGGCTTTCCCTCCAGCTGTACCACACCCTCCCAGCCCAAGGCCACCTTGGGAACACTCCTTTGCCATTTCTCACTTTCCACCTAGAAGGGGCCCAAGGCCAGAGGACAAAGCTCCAAAGGAAGACACGAGGCAGAAGTGGTTTGGAGGAACCAGGTGAATTTCTGAAGGAGTTTCCTTACAGTAGTGGAGTCCAGCCCAGGAATGGGCAGGGGTAGCCAAACCCTCCCATAAGAGTAGAAACCAAAGTTTAAGGCTGAGGCTGCTGCTATGCCCCGGATGCAACAACCAGGAAAATCATGTTAATCAGGGAAACAAAAATTCCTCTACACTCTGTGATACTGCACTCTTTTAACAAAATCAGATGAACAAAAATAAGATGGCTAAGCCACGGTGCTCAGGATGACAGACGCCCTGTGCCTGCAGGCTGTGGCTGCTGCAGTCAGAGGTCCTTGATAGCCCTGGACCCAGTCGTCATGTGGGGTCGCGAGGGAAGATGCCCTCTCGCCTGGTCCCATGATCCTTGTAATAGGTTCCAGTGGTGTCCCAGGCAGGTGGCAAGGGGACACCTGGTAGGATGAAGCACTTGGTGAGGAGGAGGAAGAGGACAGAGTGCTTTCTGATTGGGGCGGACAGAAAAACATTCACCTTCCCAAAGGTAAGGGAAGAACATAGTTTTCTAGAAAAATCAAATTCATCAGGAAAGGAGATGGTGGTGCTGATTTGTACATCGATTCAGGGGAATAGTTAGGGAGGAGAGAAAAGGAGACGTGGGCTGGGAGGCTGACTTGGGCCTGCCAGTCCCCTGGGATGAGGCACTCAGAGATTGCTGAAGAGTTCGTTTTTCTTGCTCCAGTCCATCTGCGGGGCCCGTTTGCTGCTGCGCTTCTGGTGGGCCCTCTCTTTGGCCACGGCCAGGGAGATGTTGAAGTCCAGGATGGGGTCAGAGGAGGAGGTAGATGAGGGTGCCGTGGAGTCCTGCTTCTGGGGGCTGTCTTGGGAATTCAGCTGTGAAGAGGAGGCGGGGGAGGAAGCTGGGAGTCTGTCCCTGATGAGGCTCCCTGGTCCTCACTCAGCCTTGGTGAGGTAGCTCCCTTGGGGCTGTGCCCAGGGAAGCCAGGTCACAAGAACAGAATGCGGCTCAGCATGTGACCCCAGAGGCAGGCTGGTGTGCCAGGAACAAGTGGGGCCTGGGAATTGGCTTTCCATAACCCAATGGCTGCCCCCTGCCCAGCTAGCTTACCTCCTCACTAGTATCACTGGAGGTGGATCTCGCCAGGCCTGGCCTGGGGCTCTCGGAGGCTGCCTCCGCCAGGGCTTCACGACTGTTCTCCTGGAAGAGAGGAAGAGTATGGGTTGGCGGGGAAATCCTGCTAAGGGAGGAAATGTCCAGGGAAGATGGGGCCCTCAGTCTGAGAAGTAACACTGATGGGTCATCCACCCCAAATTCCCACTGCCTGAACCCGCTGGGGTTTCTCACTGGATTTACGGTTTTACATTCCTTAAACGATCGGGGGCATCCTAGTTCCACTACCCAGGCTGGAGGGGTGGGAGGAATACCGACCATCCTAGGATTAGCTGAATTACTCCCTCTGCCAGGTCATCCCAGTGTGGCCTTCAGGCACTGACTCACCTTTGGGGCCAGTGACCAAGGAGAGGATTCTTGGAGGGTGGGTACCTCAGGGGCCTCTTGGCTTGGCATGGGGACCCTGTGTGGTGCTCCTTGATTTCCTTGGGCCTATCTGTTTGCCTGGACTTGACCCTAGGAATCTTGAAACCCTAACCCCAAAGCAGCCAACCAGGGCCCCGAAGGAACATTCTAGATCCACAGATGGGATGACAGAAGGTTCAGATCTGGGTCCAAGGAGCCGACCCCCTTGCCAAGTCCCTGGCAGGAGCTCCTGGGGAAGGGAAACCTTTGAGTGGACCCTGCAGAGCTCTTGCTCTGTGGTCTCAGAGTTGGCCTGTCCCGGAGGGAAGGCTTTGGCTGGGGTGTCAGCTTGGCGCTCAGCCCCTTCCTGGGTTCCTCCACGGCTTGGGCTGGCGCCCAGCCCCACTGTCTCTTCCCCAGTGTCACCCCCCTCCCTTCTGCCTGGGGAGGAGGAGCTTTGTTCTTCCAACCCAGACTGGAAGTAGCAGAGGCCTGGCTGCCCGCAGCCAGACACTGAAGCTCTGTTCTTGGGGGGAAGAATGGCCCCTTCTGTACGGTGGGGAGTTGGAGGTGGGGGCTTGTACCCTGGATGGCAGGCTGCAGAGGGGCCCAGCCTGCCCTCCTTCCCGACGGCCTTGGCCCTAGGCAGGGGCCAGAGGGTCCTCTGGCAGCTTGAACCAGAAGGCTGTCCTCCCAACCATGCCCCCTTCTGCCCCACCTCTGCACCCCCAGGATTGAGAGCCAGAGAAGCAGTTAGTAGATCCACCCTTACCTTCTGTATCTCCCCATTGGTGCAGGGCTCCGGCAAGGGACCTAGGTGAAGGACAGAGCAGAGGTGAATCCAGAAGCTTCTGGGATCAGAATTATAGTGGAATGTGGAGAAAAGGCAGGAATTGGGTTTGAGCAGATAATGAGATCTTATTCTCTAGGTCAGTGTTTCAAAGTTTTTGGCCTGCAACCCACTATAAGTTCATTTGCCATTTTGTTGACTCAGCACACACAAAAACAATACCCTCACTTCAGTGTAAGTTCTTTGATAATTTCTGTTTACTTTTATTTAAAAAACATGTTGGCTTCTACCTACTAAATTGATCTTATGAGCCAATGATGGTCATGAGCTGTTTAACAAACACATTGAGTTGAAATTCCAGGCTGGCTGCCTGATTCCTATCTGGGAAATCCCACCTGGGAAGGGAAGCTTGTTAAAAGGACAGATTCTTGAACCTTGGCACCAGAGATTCTGATTTAGTGTGTCTGGGGCAGGCCTAGGAATAAACGTTTTCAAACACTTCCCAGGTGATTATGATATGACACCAGAATTAGAACCTCACCCCAGATTACAGCTAGTACCTGCCTCAACTGAAAGCAAGTAACCCCAACTCCTATTTGCCAATCAAGAACTGGGGATGGGAGCAGGGAAAGACACAGGAAGGCTCACGGGTGTGTCCTGGGTGTTCCCTTCTTCCAGTCAGTGGGAAACCTGGTGGTGGCAGGAAGGGTCGGAGGGAGAGAAGACCACCTTGGAGTCACCCTAACCCGGCTCACTCAGCATAAAAGCCAGTGCCTGGCCAATCTAGGGTTTTGTCTGAACTCTTCGATGCCCTTTCCCTTGTCCCTAGTCCAAGGCACACCCAGGCATACTAAACTCACATTTTTCTCCTTGTTGACACCCACAGCCTTCCTCGGGGCAGGCTTCTGGGATGCGGGGACACTCACTCCTCCCCCCCAAGCCAGTCCCTTCCCCATTAGCTCACAGTGGTCAGGGTGAAACTAGCAGCCTCTGAGAAGGGACATTCCTCACCATGGAGCAAGGATGCCATCCTGGAAGAGACCCAGGAGGGACTCCCGGAGGAGGCTGCCCCTAGGCTTCTCCTTCTCTGGGTCCTCTGGGCAGAGGTTGCAATCTCTTTGGGAGGGAGGGGCATTCCAGGGTCAATTACTGGGGTGGGAGGTGGGGGAAGCAGGACATAGTATCTGAGGAACTGAGTGGAATCCAGATTTCAGCAATGTCTTCCCAGTACCAGGTCCCCAAGAGCAAGGCTGAGGCTTCCCTGGGCTTCAGTCTCCCCGTCACCGAGGAAGGGGATTATCTGAGTTATCTGGTTTCTGTGAACTTAACAGACAAGGGCAAGGTTGTGCTCCCCCCATGCCCAGAGTCTGCTGGGGACTTCCAAGAGCAAGCCCCCTTCTAGGAATGTCGGACCCTGGATCAGATAGGGCCAGGGCCGCCGCAGTGCACCCTTCAGCTGGGGATCTGAGTCCATGGCAGGACCTTTGTGTGGATCCACTCCTACAAATACAAGCTTGATCCTCAGGGAGCCTCTACCCACTGCAAAGTCCCAAGAGGTTCCACCCTCAGAATGGCCCAGTGAACACCCCCTGCCCTCTCCAGGGAACCATCTTCCCAGGGAGAAAGTCCAGACCAGGGAGCAGAGGACTGCTTAACCCCTCCCTACCCTGGTGCAGCAGCCCTGCCCTGTTTGGCTCAGGCTTGGGCAGGGGGAGGTGCCAAGTTGGCAAGGGAATGGCGGGGGATGGGGAGGGCAGGGGCCCAGGGACCGAAGGGGGACCCACCACTCTCTAGAGCCAGGAAGGCTGAGTTTCCAAGACAACCTGAGAGAAGGGAGGGGGAGGCATTGGGCCCCTGTCATTGGACTCTGATCTGACCAAGCACAGGCTAGAGGCCTCCCCAGAGTTAACCCTTTCCTGGCATGGCACTGCCCTGAGAACTTGCTGGTGGTAACAGGGTTGGGGGGCTCAGGCAGCTTCTCTGTCCCATCTCTGAACACCATCCCTCATGCCAGCTGACCCTGGTCATATGCCATCCTCAGAAACCCATTGCCGATCCTTACTTCCTGTCCCCACAAAAGTTCCCACCCCCCCAACCCACAGCTCTGGGCCTTCCCTAGAGAGAGAGGGAGCATCCAAGCCCGGAAGCTGCCCACCTGTCACCTGAGACATGGGGGTACTGGCTCATATCTCTGACTTGGGAGCCCCCAGCCCCGGGACAGCCAGCTGCCCCACCCAGCTTACCATTCAGATGCTCCTCAGATGGGATCACTTTGCATTTCTTGAAGAATTCATCAGTTTCCCTGTCTACCACCAGCAGCTTGGCCTCGTCCCCACCAGCCTTGATGGCAGACACCACATCCCCATGCTGCTTGCCCTCCATGCAGACTCCATTCACCTGCAGGGTGGGGGTTAGGTGTTACTGGCACAGGCCTCGATTCTGGGGCAGGTAGGTGGAGGAGGGCCTCAGGGCCCTGTAGGCATTCACTTAGTTCGCAGCTGGGAGCACTGAGTTACCCCTTGTTTGGAGAGTCCCCGAACTAGGCCGGGGGTCCTCCCACTTGACAGTCAGCTGGGGAGGCAGGACCGGGAAAGCCAAAGAAAATACCCAGTCAAGACTAAACAAACACAGCTGTGAGAGACTGGAAGCAAGCCTTTCAGGAGGCTGGGTGGGGCCTCAGCCTTTCTATGGACTTGACTTCCCTCTCTGGGCCTTGGTTTTCTCCGGTGTAAAACGAGAAGTCTTGAGAGAGCTGATCTCCAGCTCTAAGGTTCTGAGACTGTGATTCTGGGACCTGCCCAGGGATTTGGTTCACATTTCCTCTCCTGTGAGCACAGCATAGGAATACTGAATGGGCGTGTCTAAGAGCCCAACTCGGGAGGGGGGTTTATCAACACTATCCCCAACCTGTGCCTGGCAGCAGGAAAGTTCTAGGGGCAGCCCCAGACATCTCCCCAGATTGGTGGGTGAATCGTGGGCTGCCAGTCTGTCTGCTCGGTGAAGAAGAGCCCAGGGGAGAGTACGGGTGAGAAAGGAGTCAGTAAGGAGTCAGTCTGTCCAACCACCACCCACCACCCATCCTTCTTCCCTCTCCCTCCCTCCCATTCACCCATCCGTGTAGCATCTCTGGGCTGGCTATACCCCAAGGGCTGATCAAGCAGTAGATGGTGCACTGGACGCCCCAGGTGCAGCTTATCTGCAGGGAGGCGGTCAGGAGGGAAGAGAGTGAGAAGCATTGTTCACCTCCACAATGCGGTCCTGCGCCCGGAGCCCTGACGCCTCAGCTGGAGAGTTTGGGTCCACTGCCCGGATGAACTGGCCTGGCTTAGACTTGTCACTGTGCAGGTTGAAGCCATAGCCGTTGGCGCCCTTCTTCATGGCACAGAGCCGAGGCCGAAGCTCAGGCTGTGGGGATAAAGGAGGGTCCATGGCAGTTCCACAATGTCAGGTCCCGCCTCCCCTGCCCTCGCCTGACCCCACTACCCACCAAGGAAGGTTTAGAATAATGCGAGTTTGCTTAGGTCCTACACAGCAATGCAAGAGAATTCTGGCGTGGGACTCAGACGACTTGTGTGGACACCCAGCATTGCAGCCAACCGCAGAGGTGACTCTGGGCAAGTCACTGCCCTGTCCAAGCCTCAGTTTCCCCTTCTGGCAAATGAGGGGTGGGCCAGGTTAGCTCTCAAGTGCCTTCCTCTTTTGACATTCTAAGGCTAATCGCTAATCATATGCTATTTTGACTGAGACCTTATCCCTCCCCATCAGTGGCTCAGTCTGGCCCTCCTGGTGGGGGTGGGGGGAGTTTGGCACCCTGTCAGCCTGGTTGGGTGCCCAGGGCATGTGACTGGAGACCCCCCAGCCTCTTTGTACCCCACTCTTTGCAGTGAGGGAGGGGCAGCTGTTTACTGAAAGCTAGCCAGCATGTTTACAGTAAAGCCTTTCCTCACCTACATGAACTCCCTTCTCAACCCCACCAAGCCAAATGGCCCCGCCAAAAGGGAGCGGGGAGGAGCCAGATGACCTGAAACCTGGTGGCAGCACAGCAAGGACTCCTGGACGGCATAAGGCCATCCTCAGGAGCTCCAGGTTCCACTGAGGGTAAAGGTAGCAACAGACTGGCAGAGACACTGTCGACCCCCCCAGGGAGCCTGGAGGGGGAGGGCACTGTGAAAAATAGGGATGGCCTGAAGGGAGCACGGTGTGTGGCTGTGGCCTCTAATTATTATTTAGAGACAAGGTCTCACTATGCTGCCACAGCTGGTCTTGAACTCCTGGCCTTCTTGTGAGCTAGAGCCAGTTTCAGTTTCAACCAATTTTAGTTCAGCTTAGAACCTGCAGCCCTAAGACACACAGCATGATGGAGGGAGCCCAAGGACCCCTACAAGTGTCCCTGTTCTCCTCCCAGGCTTGGCAGACTCCGTTCCCTAGAGAGAGAGGGACCTGTATTATCACTCAGCATATTGGGCAACAGTGGACAGTCGAGCCCGAAACCAGGTGCTTACTAGCTATGCACAGGTCATTTATAGGCCAATTTTGCTGCCAACTGCCGCCCGGGGTTGCTGTGAAGCCCAATACGATAATTGACATATGTGGAAACACTTTTTAACTGTAAAATCCCTGTGCATACCTAGCCTTTCCCATTGTTGTTAATAGTCCTATTAAGCTGAAAAGTGAGATTCTGGGTGGGGGAGGGCGGTGTGCCAGGTGGCTCTGAAACCCAAATCCCCAGCTGGGAGTGGAGAAGGCAGGGAGGGGTGGGAAGGAGCACAGAAGAGCACTAGCGGCCTTTGTCCCAACTTGCCAGCCCCAGGAGGCAGCTGCCATCTGTGAGAGACTCAATCCCCAGCCTTCACTTTCTGGGGGGTGGTGGGAGGGCCCTTCAATGCTCGGGCAGGTCTTTCTTGCCTGTATTTCAGGATGTTCACATGGGGGAGATGACGACAGTTAGCAGGGGTGACTGCTGGCTGCCAGTTACCCAATCTGGACTCTAAGCCCCCCAACAAAAATTAATGTTAAAAATAGTGGCCCACAGAGGCTCGGAAACCCAGAAGCCAGGGTGAATGAAGCATCCTCTTTCAGGTTCTTCTCAGCCCCAACCCATGCCTCACTGGAGGGCCCACTCCCAGCTCACTTCAGTAGCCCCACCCCCAGGCCCCATGCCCTCGGGATCTTGTTCCGGGTTCGAGGCTCTTCTCCCCTGGAGCTAATCCCTCCACAAAGCTCCTAACTGGGCCCTCCCGGCTGGCCGCCTAGGTGAGGAGGAACAGGTCTGACCAGTTGCCACCACCAGGACAGGCTCAGCTTTCGGCCTCAGCCAGACTGAGCTGTAAGACCTGGCCCTTCACCCTGAGAAAGTGAGGAGGGTGAATCTCGGGGACAGGCAGGGGGCAGCTCTCATAGTCTGCTCCTCCCCTCCTTCCCCCACAGACCCCTCACTCCGAAGACCCTTACCATAGCAACCTGGCTGGGGCCGGTCAGCTCTGGATTTGAAATGGGAGCACTTAGACCTAGAGATGTTAAGTCCACTGCCTGATATCACAGATCCAGGACTCCAATCCGGTCTCTCCCTGACTCGGAAGCCACTCTCCTTCTAGCACACTGTGGGATGGTCTTTGAAGAATAAGTCCACAGTGGGGCAACCCATTTGAGCAAACACCCCAGCAGGAGTCGGGCCATGGCGCGCAGACAGGGGCTGTCTCCCCAGCACTGGCGGAAGCCTCCGCTGGGAGGTGGGCTAGGAGCTTCCTGAGCCTTCCTTCCAGGTGCTCAGGACCTCTCACAGGCGGAGCTACAGCCTGAGCTGAGGGGTGAAGCTTGGCATGGTGATGGGCATGCCTGGGGGCTGTGTTGGCTGCCCTTGGGACACCTACCCTGACGCAGATCTCTGCACTGTGGGCTTCCCTTACTGACCCTCAGTAACCGTCATCCCAGTCCCCCTTGCCTAGTGACACGTCAGCAAAGCTCCAGGGCCTTCTTTGAGCCTCGCTCCCCTCTGCCAGCACCAAGTCCTGGGATTCAGGGACAAATGAAAAACATAGCCTGAGGGGCTCAGGCTCTACTCCACTGCCCTCTGGGTGTGACTCTGTGGCGGATTCAGGGCCCGAGGGGGTGGCTGGACAGGGCAATGGGAAGCCCCAGGCAGCGCTGCCCCTCCCCCCCACAGCATCCAGACACCTACCGAGCCTAGCTGCCTCCCGCTCAAGTCCCTGGAGGTTCCTTCCCCCACAGGGGAGGGGGCTTCCCCTTTTTTCCAGGGAGACCAGCTTTGTTTCTCTCACCCCTCCCCACCCCAGGAGCGACCCAGCTGTCTCCAGGAGGTGCCATTGCCAGCTGCTGAGTCAGCCCCTCGAGCGGGCCCATCCCAAGCTGGGTGGAGGCTGGCGCCTGCAGGAGTCCCCTGGGGTCGGCCTCCTGGGGGATCTGAGGGGCCTGGTCTATGGTCTCCAGGCCCAGCACTGAAAAGATGAGGCAAGGCACCCTCCCCAGAACTCAGCCATCACTGCTCCTGGGCCCCCACCCCTCACAAGCTGGAGTGGGGCTTGGGGTCTGCCTCTGGGGAAAGAGGGTAAATGGGCGTGAAGTCCAGGCCATCTCGGGCTTGGTGCGTGACCCTCATGAACCCAGAAGCCTAGTGTCAGCTCTAAGGGGTCAAAGCACAGGGAGTCCACAGGAGACTCCAAGGAGAACATGGCCCTGGAGTCCGTTCAGAGCCTTCCAATGAGTTCCGAAGGCCAAGGTGGGACTCGCAGGAATGATTCCAGACCAGAAGACCCAAGCTCAAGGAAAAAAATCAGGATCTGCTCAGAGAAGAGTCTGGCGGAGACCCCAAATCAAGAGGCAGGAACGTGAGGCAATGGCAGCCGATGGGCAGTGCAGCTGGGCCAGGGTGGCCCTGGGTTGGACAGACCTAAGACTTGCTTTCAGGCAGTGCCAGCTGGCTTTCCAGAAAAGATCCACCAGGAAAGATGCCTCCAGACCCTTCTCATGAGGGCTTCTCCACCCTCGGGTTCTCAGGCAGTCTCCCTTCATCTGTCCTCTCCACCCGGAAGCCTGGCCCACCCCAAGTGGCCGCCCCATCACCTTCACCCACGCAGTCCAGGGAGCGGACGGCGGGCACGGAATTCAATAGGCGCCACCAGCAGCCACCTGGAAAGCTGGGGAAAGTTGATACCCTAATCCCAGTGACTGTCTCTGGGGAGCAGGCCCCAAGCCGCTCCCTGTTCCTCCTCGGGGGAGGGCTGCGGGCGGCTGGGGGCCAACGCCCCACTGGGCTCAGCCCCTCCCTGGTTGATGCCATGGTGATGGGCCCTACAGAAACAGCCAGGTTGCTTACATGCTTCCTGCAGGCCAGCCAGCTTGGGGTCCCAGAGGAGGGGCTGGAGGAGCAAGACCACCAGGGTGGCCAGGGGAACAACAGAGGTGACCCTCCCCTCCTAAGACTGCCCTTCCCTCAGCCCAGGGCTCTTGTTTATTCAAGTAAGACCAGAGCCCTGCTGCTCAATACAGGGGAATTGGCCTCAGCACCAGGATGGGGAACAGAGAGGAGTCTTGGCTATTCTGGTAGGGCTGAGGGTATGTTGGGAGTAAAAGTTATGGCTGCTCTGGAAGGCAGCTCATTTGTTCCGTGGCTTCCGAAGACAGGCTTGGCCTGGTGCTTGCTCTTAAAAGAGAGCTGGCCCAGCCTGGGGGTGCTGTGTGATGGGGCGCATGGGGCCACTGTTCTTCAAGCAGGCTGGGAAGTGACCAGGGGCTCAGAGCCAGGCCAGGGTGTCTTCTCATCCTAGGTGAGGTATGGTGGGCTTAGTTGCCACTGGCCCCATACCCAGTGGCCCTGATGGCACCTCGTTTTACCCCACAGGACTCCCTCTCACTCCCCACATTCCCCCAGGTGTGTGCAGGCTGAGGAATGTTGGATACCTCCATTTGCAAAAAAGGATGCTATTAGGAGCCCTTGGTCTCATACTTCTCATTTCTCAATGGCAAGTCTGGCTGGGTGGGAACCAGGAAGGAGACAGAAACTAAAGTGGGGGCTGCTTCTCTGCCACCCCAGGGACTCAGGGGCCCGGAGGCAGGTTCTCCCTCTGGCTAGTAGCCTCTTCTCCCCGTGCCTGCCACAGAGACCCGCGGGGTGGGAGGGGACAGAGTCTGGCTCAGGTCTCCCCAGGGCTGGGCAAGCCTGGGACGGAGCAGGCTGGTACCTGGGCTGCTGCCTGCCTGGATATCATCCAGGGCTGGCTGCCCCGTGCCTTCCCTCCTGCCCTGCAGGCACTCACATCATCCCTCCTCATCCCTCACCCTCCTCCAAGAAACCTCTGGGTTTAATTCCCGTGGGCTGTCCCAAGAGGCTACATAAGAACCTTCTAGAAGCTTGTGAAACTGGACTCCGCACCAAAGAAATAACATTGATTGAACACATACTATGTGTCAGGCACTGTGCTGAGGGCCTTAAATGTACTGTCTCCTTAAAACCCGATAGTAACCCTGCAAGGAATGTACTATTGTCTCTGCATTTCACAGATAAGAAACTCCAGGTTCAAACAGACTGAGTCAATTGCTCAAATACACACAAACTGATAGAAGAAGGCAGGATTTGAGCCCACATCTAGAGCAGCAATGCTGTACAACAGAAACAGTTGTATAATGCCCAGCCACATTAAAAGGTGGGAAAGAAAAAAAAAGCTGGGAGTGGTGGCTCACGCCTGTGATCCCAGCACTTTGGGAGGTGGAGGTGAGAGGATTGCCTGAGCCCAGGAGTTTGACACCAGCCTGGGCAACTTGGTGAGACCTTGCCTCCACAATAAATCAAAAAATTAGCCAGGTGTGGTGGTGTGTGGCTGTAGTTCCAGCTACTTGGAAGGCTGAGGTGGAAGGATCGCCTGAGCTCAGCAGGCTGAGGCTGCAGTGGCCATGAGTTTGCCACTGCACTCCAGCTTGGGTGATAGAGTGAAAAAAAAGAGAGAAATGAATATTTTATTTAACACAGCTTATTTAAAATAGTATTTCAAGTTGGGTGTGGTGGCTCATGCCTGTAATCCCAGCACTTTGGGAGGCAGAGGCGAAAAGATTGCCTGAGCTCAGGGGTCCAAGACCAGCCTGAGCAACTTGGCGAGACCTCATCTCTACAATAAATTAAAAAATCAGCCAGAATTGGTGGCATATGCCTGTGGTTCCAGTTACTTGGAAGGCCGAGGCAGAAGGATCTCCTGAGTCTAGCAGGTCGAGGCTGCAGTGGCCATGAGTGTGCCACTGCACTCCAGCCAGGGCGACAGAGTGAGACTCCAACTCAAATAAAAGCAAAAACCACAAAAGGTTATTTCAACATGTAACTCATTTTTTTTTTTTTTTTGAGTTGGAGTCTCACTCTGTCATCCCTGCTGGGCTCCAGCGATCCTTCTGCTTCAGCCTTCTGAGTAGCCGGAATTACAGGCATGCGCTACCACGCCCAGCTAATTTTTGATTTATCGTAGAGATGATGTCTTGCCAAGTTGCCCGGGTGGGTCTCGAACCCGCGGGCTCAGGCAATCCACTCACCTCAGCCTCCCAAAGCGCGGGATTACAGGCTGAGCCACTGAGCCCGGCTGTAATTCATTTTTAAAAACTAAGATACTGTACCTCCTTTTATTTGTACTGTCTTCAAAACTTGGTCTGCATTTTGCACACACAGCACATCTCCATGTGGACTAACTAGCACACTTGGAATGCCCAGGAGACTGCTGCAGGAGTCTCACGTGGCCACGTGGCATAGCACCGACTCAGAGGTCTCACTCTTGGCCACTGTGCTGCCTGAGACAGTCCCAAACATTCTCCTCTGTCCCCTCCCCCCCACACCTTTGCTGTTTGAATCGGGCACCCCTGATCTTATTGGAGGCTTTGTCTTGGAGAAGTCAGAGAAGTCTCCAAGCACTGAGCAGGACTTGAACCTGGCCAATGTTCTCTGTGTGTTACCACACTGCCTGGAGGTAACCTGGACTGGATCATGTGTTCTTTCTTTTGTTTTGTTTTTTTTTTGAGTTGGAGTCTCACTCTGTCGCCCAGACTGGAGTGCAG
>NW_007247087.1:89934-97003 GCF_000164805.1 Carlito syrichta
AATTTTTTATTTATTGTAGAGATGAGGTCTCACCAAATTGCCCAGGCGGGTCTCGAACCCACGGGCTCAGACAATCCAGTCACCTCAGCCTCCCAAGGCGCGGGATTACAGGCTGAGCCACCGAGCCTGGCATTCTTTCATAGGACACAGGAACCTAAATATTGCCTAGAAGTCAGGGAAGGGGAAGAAAGGCTTCAGTCAGTATTCAAGACCACCCTCCAGGGGGCTCTTTGTGGAGGCAGATTGTGGGGATGAGGGTGGGGACAGACATGGTTACCAGACTCCTAGCCCAGCCCATCACATCACGTGAGAGGGGATGGGGACAGGAGCCCAACCCTCGTGGCTGAGGCTTCCCATCAGGGCTGGGGTACTGGAGTGCCCAGAAGCCCTGGAACCCTTGGGAGAAGCTCGCTTGAGCAGATTCAAATGTGAATTCATGCCACTGTGATGGCCCTGGTGTGGACCAGAATATGATGGGCAGAAACACTCGGCAGAGGGTGAGACCTATGAGCACAACCCACTCGTGTGGCCAAACGGATTTGCACAGACACGACTCAGAGAGTCCAAGACGCACCCCTGTTCTTTGGCGGTAAGGGGTCGTCACTAGTTGAGTCTTGAGACTGGCCACCTTAAGTGATCAGGACTCAGCCTCCACAGGTGAGAATGGGGCCAAGATCTGCTTCATAGGTGGTCATGGTTAGGATGTAGCACACTGCCAGGGACAATTAATAGCTATAACGTATTGAACACTTATTGTCAACTTACAAAATGGAGAAAACAATAACTAATTTGCAGAGCTGTGGGGGGGGTGAATCAATGAAATCTATATTAATAACTTTATGTCACAGACTTGTAGGTACATCACAAATTTGACTTTCCTTTCCTGGGTAGGGCCACTCTGTCTTATCGCAACAAAAGCAGAGGCGCACCTATTATTGGGGTCAGAGTTCTGGCTTCTCCCTATAAAGAGCCCTGCAGCACAGACAAGACCTTGACTGAGGTTCCTATAATTCTTATGTACTCCCTTTGGGGAGAAGGACCCATCTAGACACAAGCAGTTTCTTGAGAAGAAAGCCCCTTTCTAAACCTCCAAGAGAATCATCTCCAGCAGTACTGAGCAGGAGGCTGAAGGTAACCAGGGGTGACACTGTTTTGCCAGTGGAGAGAGATAAGTGACTTAAGAAGTGGAACCAACACACAAACGTTCACATGCTCTGCCTGTTTGAAATCTACATATCTAGCAGCCTAAACCCTGTTCTGTCCTACCAAAGCTCCAACTTGGTTGGTGAGAAACGGCCTGTCTGCCCTGGGAAAGAGGTTGGTAGCCTGCCAGCTAACTGTGCTCACCCACTCACCTGGGTGCCTGCACTGTCTCTGCCTTTGGGATCAGGGTTAGGGCTGGCAGGAACCACCGCAAACTGGGCACTTTCACTTACCCTCCCTGTCATCTCATCCCACCTTCCCAACAACCCTGTGGGGTGGGTGCTGGTGTCTATTTCACAGAAGTTAAAGCTGAAGCTTCTAGGGAAGAATGAACTCCGAGGGTCCCAGAGCCAGCAATGGCAGAGTTGGGATTCAAATACTGGCTGAACCCCCTTTTGGCTTTCTAGTCTTAAATGAAAATTGCTGACCTCATCTCTGCAATAAAAATCAAAAAATTAGCCGGGTGTGGTGGCGCATGCCTGTGGGTCCAACTACTTGGAAGGCTGAGGTGGTAGGATCACTTGAACCCAGCAGGTTGAGGCCGCAGTGGCCGTGAGTGTGCCACTGCACTCCAGTCTGCATGACAGAGTGAGACTCCAACTCAAAACAAACAAACAAAAAAACCCCAACAAAATAAAACAATAACAAAAAAAACAATGCTTAGGATTTAGTTGCAGAAATGATTTGATAGGTCAGCGGTAGTGGACTGGGGTTGACAGTTTCAGATAGGTTGATGGGACATCTACATCCCCAGGCACACATCACCTGGTAAGAACCGTGAACCAATGAAGGCCAGGGAGTCAGTGAAGCAGAGGAAAAGGGAAAAGTTCAAATGTGATTATTTATTTTACAATTTTTAAATGAGAAAATAAAAATTTAATGGCATTTTTCCCCCCACAGAAATTAATTATTTGCCAGTTTTTTTTTTTTTTTCTTTTTTTGAGTTGGAGTCTCACTCTGTAACTCAGACCGTAGTGCAGTGGCCGCTCCCGGCCACCGCAGCCTCGACCTGCTGGGCTCCGGCGATCCTTCCGCCTCAGCCTTCCGAGTAGCCGGAATTACAGGCATGCGCTACCACGCCCGGCTGATTTTTTGATTTATTGTAGAGATGAGGTCTCGCTGCCCAGGCGAGTCTTGAACCCACAGGCTCAGGCAATCCACTCACCTCAGTCTCCCAAGGCGTGGGATTACAGGCTGAGCCACCGAGCCCGGCTTTTTTTTTTTTTTTTTTTGAGTAAAAAAAAAAAAAAAAAAATGGAAGCTGCTAGTAGCCAAGAAAGAGAAAGGAGTGTGTGGTTTCTATCTGGAATTCCAATCTCTGGGTGTGCTGGACATACAAACAAGCCCAGGTGTACCGGGCTGAGATAGATGGCAACAAAGATCCCTGTCAGCTGTTATGTATCCTTCATTCATTCAAAAGAAAAATTTTTTTTTTGAGTTGGAGTTTCACTCTGTCACCCAGGCTAGAGTGCAGTGGCACTCTCACGGCCACCGCAGCCTCGACCTGCTGTGCTCAGGCCATCCTTCCGCCTCAGCCTCCCAAGTAGCTGGAACTACAGATGCTTGCCACCACACCCGGCTGATTTTTTGATTTATTGTAGAGACAAAGTCTCGAACCCATGGGCTTAGGCAATCTTCTCACCTCAGCCTCCCAAAGTGCTGGGATTATAGGTGTGAGTGACCTTGCCCGGCCATTTAAAATTATTGGGTCCCTTCCTACCATACACAGTGCTGGGGATGTAAGCACAATTAAGCCATAGTTGTTGCCCTTGGGGCTTTCCATGTTGTAGAGAAAAGTCTTGGACACATGACTAAATATTGCGTATTCTAAACGATGTAAAGACAAAGAGAAGGAGGAAAGGAAGAGCTATTTGCTGACAGGATCTAGGTTCCTTGGGAAGCCAATGGTCTTGGAGAGAGAAGAAGGGGTCAGAGGGTTCCTAGACCAATACTAGAGTTGGAGGCTCAGAGGCTATGGCGCTAGAAGGGAATTTGAACCTCTGGTGTATTCTGGGGGGCAGTGGTAAGAGCAAGTTGCCAGACTGGGAAGGGCCATAGAACATCATTCTTTTTTTTTTTTAAATTTTTTTTTTTCAGGGTCAGTCGTAACTTTGCCTTTTGCATTTCTTTTTTGTTTTTTGAGTTGGAGTCTCACTCTGTCGCCCAGACTGGAGTGCAGTGGCCGCTCCCGGCCCCCACAGCCTCGACCTGCTGGGCTCCGGCGATCCTTCCACCTCAGGCTTCCAAGTAGCCGGAATTACAGGCATGCGCTACCATGCCCGGCTGATTTTTTGATTTATTGTAGAGATGAGGTCTCGCTGCCCGGGCGGGTCTCGAACCCACAGGCTCAGGCAATCCAGTTACCTCAGCCTCCCAAGGTGCGGGATTACAGGCTGAGCCACCGAGCCCGGCTCATTCTCTTTTTTTTGAGTCAGAGTCTCACTCCGTCGCTCAGACTACGGTGCAGGTGGTTCAGGCTCATGGCCACCGCAGCCTCGACCTGCTGGAACCACAGGAGCACACCACAGCCTTCCAAGTAGCTGGAACCATAGGAGCACACCACCACGCCTGGCTAACTTTCTGATTTATTGTAGAGATGAGGTCTTGCCAAGTTGCCCAGGCTGGTCTCAAACCGCTGGACTCAGGCAATCCTGTCGCCTCCATCTCCCAAAGTGCTGGGATTACAGGCATAAGACACCACACCTGGCTTGGAACATAATTCTTAACCAACAGCGACCAGCAAGTGGGCACTGAATGGGCCCCAGGCTTGGCTACGACTGCACTTGCCAAACTAGGGTGGCAATTCCAGTGCTAGCCGCCCCATGGTGGGTATGTAATAAGCCCTGTGAAATATGTATTAATTAATATGTATTAATTCCAATACCAACAGCCAACGTTGACTGTGCCAGGTATTAAGTACTTGCTTTACATGCATCCTCCTGTAATCCTGAGGTAGCCATCACCCCCAACTTGCACCAGAGGAAATGGAGGCCAACAGAGGTGAATGAAGTAACTTGGCTCTAGGCGACTCAGCTAGCACAGCTGGGCTGGCCAGATCTGCCCAGCTGGCACTGTGAACCCAGGCTCAAAGTCTAGCCCTCATCCTGTGACTGGTGGTACATGGGGGCAGGGGGGTTTTAAGCAGGGGAGCAGCAGGGTGGGTGTTTCTAGGGAAAGTCTTCAAAGGCAGGTGGGCAGAGCTGGAAGTATATCTCTACCTCCTCAGGCCTAGACTGACCGTTAGGGACAGCCAGTACTATGGGCACTCCTCAGCCTCTGCCCTGGGTCGTTCTGGCCCCAAGCTGGTATTCCCAGTGAAATGCCACCCAGCCACCCACTCTGTGAAAGCACTTTTCCACTTAGACCTTCATTTAAGAGAGTTAATAAAAGGACGGGCACAGTGGCTCACGCCTATAATCTCAGCACTTTGGGAGGCCAAGGTAAGAGAACTGACTGAGCCTACAGGTTAGAGACCCGCCTGGGCAACTTGGCGAGACCTCATCTCTACAATAAATCAAAAAATTAGCTGGGCATGGTGACACGTACCTGTAGTTCCAGCTAAGGAAGGCTGAGGCAGAAGACTGCCTGAGCCCAGCAGGTAGAGGCTGTGGTGGCCATGAGCGTGCCATTGCACTCTAGCCTGGAAGACTAGTGTGCCATTGCACTCTAGCCTGAAGTGAGACTCCAACTCAAAAAAAAAAAAAAGAGAGCTAATGAAGATAACAGAACAGCCCCACTTTGCACACAAATTCAGGCTAAACTAATTAGCAAATCTCAATGAGATGATTTATATAGGAAAAAAGATGTCTTTTAGAGAAAAACAACTCTCACAATGTTTAGTAGCATTTTCTGCAATAATAGGGTGGGTCGCCTGCATGCTCACTACACTAGATTATGGAAATTTTCTTCGTTTTTTTGAGTCAGGGTCTCACTCTGTCAACCAGGCTAGAGTGTGGTGGCGTGATCATGGCTCACCACAGCCTTGACCTCCTCAGCTCAGGTGATCCTTCTTCCTCAGCCTCCTGAGTAGCTGGGGCTACAGGCACATGCCACCACACCCCATCAATTAAAAAAAAATTTTTTTTTTTGTAGAGCAGGGTCTTGCTATGTTGTGGAATACTCCATACTTGGGAATACTAGTCTCAAACTACTGGGCTCAAGCGATCGTCCTGCCTTCGCCCCCGAAGTGCTGGGATTATAGGCATGAGCCAGGCCTAGATTATGGGAATTTCCTACTAGAGGGACTTAACAGTGCTGGCTGTGAATAAGGTTGAAGGAGTTGGGTGCACAGAGCTGGGATTCACATGCCTGGCTGTAAAGGAGTGCAATCCAACAAACAGGAAGGGGTCAGGCACTTGTCATTATTTCCAAAATTCTAGTGAGGGCAGGCATCACATTGTCTCTCTGGAGGTGGGTCTACTCCTGTCTCTAGGCCTAACAGGGTGCACACAAATGCAGGTGGCGCACCATTGTCTGAGGTTTTGTGCTCACCCAGGAAGCCCAAGCCCACTACCTATGAGCGCGTGTGCTGTGCCAAGCCTCTATGTTGCCTCCCCACAGCCCTTTGGCACCCAGCAGCATAACCAAAAGGGCAGAGGGAGGAGCTGAACGTGACGGCAACATGTGTGGGGGGGGTCATCTGTGTGGGTGCCAAAGTCCAAAAAAAAAAAACAACCTCCAAGGGGGAATGGCAAATCGATGGACTCAGCACAAAGTTCAAACTGGATTTCTGCCTGGAACCAGAGATCATACTCACTCCCTGCTGTCAACCCCCACCAAGGGTGCTCTGACCCATCCCCCTCCTTGCCAATGACAGCTTGACACAGGCAGGAAGTGGAAGCCTGGTGGCCCTGGCATTCGCGGCACCTAGCTCTGGCTAGACAGGGCTTCTGGTGAACTCACTTTCTTCACTTCCACCAAACCAGTCAATCCTCTCTAGCTCCGCCTTCTACCTTAATTCTGAACTGTGACCTTTCTCTGTCCACGAGGGATCCTCCTAGTCCCACCGGCACCCCTGCCACACACTGCCACCCAGTAGGCTGCCGGTGCAAGCTTAAGGAGCTCTGGTAGGCCCAGCCCCTGCCCTCAGAGTCTGCACCCACTTCTCTCTCTGGGGACAGGAGACTCCGCTCAACTCCTGTGTGGCCAGCTGCCCCTTCCGCAGCAGGTCCACACCGGGATGGTTTGGGGAAACACCAAACAAGGGCAAGAAGCAACCAGCTTGCTTTCGGGCACTAGAGTGAGCGTGACACAGCCAGGGCAAGACCACCTGCTCGGTCAGCTTCCCTGGCCGCTGCATGGCCACGTGGGGGGACTCTCTCGCGCCCCTCCCCCAGCCATCTTTCGCCTTCAAGATCCTCCCTCACGCTCCCTGATACTAGCTAGCGCTTACTCCTCACATTCCAGAGGATCGTAAATCCCGGGTGGCAGAACCTCCCCCCCAGACGCCTCTACGCCTCCTCCCTGCCCCCACACCACCCACACCCATGCCCCCACACCACCCACACCCATCGCCCCCAGACGGCGGGGCTTCCTCTCCTTTTCTTAGAAGTCACCCTGGACGTCAGAAGCACGAAGTCCAGCCGGGCTTAAGTGAATGGCACATACGGGCTGCGGGGCAGGGGCAGGTGCTGGGAGAACCTCCCCACGCCGGGGCTCGGCGCCGACAGGGAACTGCTGCTCCTCTAGTGTTCGGAAGTGGGGGTCGCGGACGCAGCTGGCACCTCTGGGGCGGAGAGGCCCTCCTCCCGGCCCAGCTGCCGGCCGGAGGGACCGCGAAGAGGGCCCCGGGGAGGGCCGGGATCGGGGGCTTCCGAGCAACGGGAGCAGACGCCAACAGGCCCAAGGAGAAGGGGCCCGGGCTCCC
>NW_007247087.1:97986-107446 GCF_000164805.1 Carlito syrichta
AGGGCTCAGGAAGTGGCAGTGTTTGTTACCAAGTGGCCGGCGTTGGGGCTGCAGGGGCGGGGCCCGGGCGACTTCTCGGTACCGGGCGGAGGGGCCCTCGGGCTCCCGGTGTCCGCACCTGTGGCGGGGACCGAGGCGAGCCAGCCTTGGGGTCAAGGACCCTCGCGTTTTGACAGCTTTCAGCCAAAGCCTGGAGTGCAGCGCCGATGGGGGCGGGGGGAGGGTGGACGGCTGTGGCCGGGGCAACCCCTCCTGCTCCGGGACAGCGAGGGCCCGCGGTTCTAAGAATAAGGCGAGGAGGGCCTCCTCGGACCTAACGGAGTTGTCTGAATAACGAATTTCCCCATCTGTGAAATCACTTTGAGCGTCCCGGGACCCGCTTATAGGGGTGAGGCTCAGGAGAAAGCCTGAGACTTCCCGGGGCAGCCCACCCACCCAACCGAAGAGAGGCCCCCGAGGGCAATGGCATGGGCACCAGCGGCCGCCTTTGGCTAAGGTGTAGTGGGAGAGGCATAACAGTCAGGTACTCAACCTCTGGGTGCACGCCACAGGGAGAGAAGCGAGCCCGGACTTTTTTCAACAGAGAAAAATGATTAGGAATGTAAGAGAAACCTTGTCGCTCCCTCTTGCCAGGTGAGAGGCTGGCCACAGAGGCTGGGAGGCGGTCTGTTAAGGGTGAGGTGACCATTTGAGGACAATGAAGGATGAGGACTGAATGGTTTTGGCAGTCAATGCCAGTTCCTTCAATGTGCAATAACAATCCAACAGGATCCTCCCCTCCCAAGCTCACCTTAAAGAAACAGTGGACAGGATATACTTTCCAAAATACTGCAATTTAATTCTGAAAAACACAGATGATAAAGGTCCAGGGCTGTCTACGTGATTGGATCTGCAACCTGTCTTGGGCCCCAGGAGAGACTGGCAATGTCAGGCTCCTCCCTGCTCTGCCTGCTAACTGCTCAGAGAGCAAGATTTCTGCCTTGAAAGCAAATACAGCAGCCTCAGAAATGTGCAGTGCATACTTCTTGCTCAGCTCCCTCCCCTACCCCTGGCGGGCAGAGCTGGAGTAAAGGTGCCTGTAGGTCATGACCTGCACGTCTCCTGTCCATTTCCAGAGGCTGGGGTCAGGGCTTTGGGTGACATGTGACCAAGGGGACCACATTAAATCCTTGCTATCCTCTCCCCACCGCAGACTTACTCACTTGACCTTGTTTTGCATATCGCATTGGTTTAACCCAGAAATGGATAACCTCCCACCCCCTACCCTGACTCAGTAGGAGGAAAGATAAAGCAGTCTTGGCCCTGGTGTCTGTCTGAGAAGTTAAAGAAAAGGGTATGGGTGGTCTGGGCAGAACTTGAGTTTAAGGGGATACATGTGCAGCAAGGTTTGCTCAGTCCTGTCTCCGACTCACTCCAGGAGCCAGGGATTTCTCTCTCTCTCTCTCTTTCACAACACATTCCAAACCTAGGAAAGGGATTTCTCTTTATCCGGCTTTTAACCCAGGATAGCTAAACACTGCAGCTACATGAATAAATCACCTGTGGGCCTACATACTTGCCAAAGGATTGGGACAAGAAGAAACACTTTTTCCTAGTTCTGACCTGAGGCATCTAGGGGCACAGGCAGAAAGGCAGCTAAGACAAGCTAAGACAGGGATTGGCGGGGGAAGTCCCCTGGGATCAGAGAAGTGGAACCTGGAACCAGTATCCAGGCGCCCCAATGTGCTTGTGTGCTGGAGGAAAGGGGCCTAACCTCCGGGAGGGGGGCGGTCAGGCCAGCCCCTGGTCTCTGCTGTTTGCCCTGCTCCTCCCATCTCCACATCTCTCATCTTTCCTGAGGCTGTGGTCCAGGTCCCAGCACAAGGGCCCACCTAATGAGGGAAGCTGAGCTCCTGGGGAGCAGGAGGAAGTGAAGGCTGGAGCATCCCCAGCTTCTCTCCAGCTGAACTGAGGGTGGCCATGAGGTCACTACCTGCCTTTGCACCCCAGAAGTGCATCCCTGTCCCCTGATGTCATAGACAGGAGGGAGGCCCAGCCCCCTGAGTCCTAGTCCCAAGTCTTAGAAGGCCAAAGGGCTACCAGGTCCCTGCCTCGGTTTTCTGGGTACCTGGGTACCTTTTTTTGGTATTAACTTATATATCATTACAATAAAATATAAGTACTTTACCCTCCCTGGGATGCAGAGAAGCTACAGGAACAAGGGTAGGAGCTGGAGTACAGCTCCCTGTTGAGGAGGGGTTGTGCACCTGGTCCCCCCGACTTTCTCCCCATTGGCTCAGCCACTTGAAATACACCCAGGTCTGGGGAGACAGCTGCATCCTGTGGGCCTCTGGAGCTTCCCCTTCACCCCTTGGGATTCACAGGAAGGAGCAACAGCTGGAGCGTTTCTTCTGGGACTCCACGTAGTCTCGGATCTGGAAGCTGGGCTCATTGGCTTGCCGTCTTGCCCGGTACTTCAGCTCCCTTGAAGAGGAAGAGGCTATGGGCAGGGCTGGGCTGGGTTGGGTGTGGGGAGCTGGGCAGCCCTCCACCCCATTCCACGGCCTGGAGCAATGGACTGCAGGATGCAGGTGGGCCTAGGGGCTGGGCCCTCCTGGATCCCCCGTGGTGCCGCCCTGCCCTGGGCGATTCCCTTCCCCACTCAGTCTCACTTGGCAATGGCCAGAAAGGCTAACTCCACGTTCATGCCCGTCTTGGCGCTGGTCTCCATGAAGGGAACGCCATACTCCTGCCGGGGACAGAGTGTCCTCAGGGCCAGCCTCTGACTGGCCCCACCCTTCACCCCGCCCCATGGGGAGTTACTTACCCTGGCAAGCATCTCTCCGTCCTCCGAACGGATCACCCTTTCACTGCTCACATCGGCCTGTCAAGCCCATATGGGTCACTCTGGGGACGGAGGAAGCCTCGACCCCAGCTGGCTCATCTTTTGCCCCAGGAGCAGGCACTGCCTGCCCTCTGCTGGTGGCCCAAGGGACCGCGGGCAGGTGTGATTGGCCTGGGCCAGCGTTTCAGGTAAGTTACCCAGCTGTCAGCCCTGGGATTTCACCCTTGGCAAAGGGTGCGGTGACCCAGCCACAGAGGGGTGGCAGCAGTTGGGGCTAGCTCTTTACTGTCTTAGCCCCTGACCTGGGACCCTGCATATCTCACTGTGCCTTAATGACAGCTGAGAGGGGGACGACTCTGGATATCTCAGGCAGCAGCTCGGGCTTTCCCTGGAGGGTCCAATTTCCAGAGCTTTAAGAGGGCACATGGGCTGAACAGAGGCTTCCAGATATGCCTGATCCCTAAACTGAAGAGTCCTTTGTGGGGAGAGTGTCCGGATAACTGTTCTTGGGTGGCTGTGAGGCTGGGTGGGCTGACACTGGCTGTGTGCGAGGAGGTGCAGGGTTGGGCTGACCCCCCACTCACCTTGTTGCCTAGCAGCATGATCACCACGTCCCTCTGTGCATACTCATGAATCTCAGTGAGCCAGGCCTGTGGGAGAGGGCGTGCTGGGACAGGCCAGGGCTGAGGAGAAGGCCTTCTCCACCCTTCTCTCCCTTCCTTCTTTTGCCACGTTTGGCTGGCCCCAGCTACTTGCTACCCCTGAGCATGAGACCATTCTCTCATCTGTACTTTTTTAAAAGAGATGTGGTCTCACTCTGTCGCCCAGGTTGGAGTGCAGTGGCAGGGGCGTGATCACAGTTCGCTGCAGCCTCAAACTCCTGGGCCCAAGCAATCTTCTTGCCTCAGCCTCCTGAGTAGTTGGGATGACAGCTGTGTGCCACCATGCCCAATTTTTTTTTTTTTTTTTTAAGTCTGGGTCTCACTTTGTTGCTGAGGTTGGTCTTGAACTCCTGGCCTCAAGTGATCCTCCTGCCTCAGACTCCCAAGTAGGGATTACAGACATGAGCCACCACAATTCACTCATCTGTACCTTTGTTCTGGCCTCTCCCCTGCCCTGCACCCCATGCATGCAACTCTCAGTTCTACAGAAAATAGAGATGGCATGGAGGCTTTATTTCACAAATAAGCTGGTAGTCATCAGCGATCTCCTGGAGTGCTCTGTTTAGGATTCTAAGATCACATAAAGACTCAGTGATCAAAAGTACTGTGCTTGATTAGTGATGTCTGCCATGAGCATGGTGTTGGAGGTGGCAGCATATGTGCCATGGATTTTCTATCCTTTTTATAGTTATATGTCTTATTATCCCAGTTTGCTTGTAAGCAAACTTGAGGTCAGGGAACCCATGAAACCTGTGCAATGTTGTGCACAGAGTCAGCGCTTGCATTTATTAAATTATTGTTTCTTCTCTCTAGTAGTTTGATTGGGAGGACACAGCCACCCCACTCTCTCTGCCTGAGTCACTCTCTTGCAACTTGAGCTAAATGTATGTGCAGAATTTTCTGGTTGGGCTCTCTGCTTCTTGCTTATCTCTGTGGATAATTGTCCAGGGCGAAGCGGGACAATGTTCACTGTTCTGAGCACGGACATGAAACCTACCCATGAATCACAGCCAGGGAGGGCTATGCAGGTGGCAGAGGGTCACCACAGCCTGCCTGGCCCCCATGCCCACATGGCCCTCAAACACTCAGCAGCACGCATGACTTCTGAGACACAGCCAGGTGCTTTTTGGAAGGCAGCAGGGTTCTACACTCCTCCCCCTTCCCACAGGGCAGGGAGCAGTCGCCACGGGCATAGGCCCTGCCTCAGTTGCTCATGGGTGGGAGGCAGGGGAAGGGGAGACCTACCCTGATGTTGTCGAAAGAGGATTGGTTGGTGATGTCATACAGCAGGAGCAAGGCTGGAAGGGGAGAGGGATCACAGAGGGGACTCAGGAAGCAGTGCGGTGCTTCTGAGGGGCCGGGGGCCGGGGTGGTGAGCACGAGGGACTTACCCTGGGCATCTCGGTAATAGGCGTGGGTGACGCTGCGGAACCGTTCCTGTCCTGCAGTGTCCCAGATCTGGGAAGGGGTGACAAAGGGTTGGAAGAAGGCAGGGTGTGGGGACTGTGCTGGGAGGAGGGGGACTGCTACGAGGCATCTGTGAGCCGGTGGGGCTGTGTCCTTCTGTAGGTCTCCATGGGCTCCTGAGCCTCTGATGCCCCAGACGGTGGTAGTTACTGAGTTCTCAAGCTCATTCAGAGCTGTCTCCTCTTTCCCAGCCCAGTGGGGGGCGGGGGTCCAACCTCCTGGAGCAGACGAGGACCGGGAAACCGGGGAGGAGATGGGGGGAGGCTCTGCTTGTCTGAAGGCATTTTGAGCTGCCTTTGAGAGAAGAGAGGGTGCCTGGGAACTACTTTTGCTTCAGAAGTCAGACAAACACAAGCCATTTCCTCCCGTGGGCCCACAGGAAATTACCCCAGGCCGAGGGCAGGGCTGCAGGCCTCCTGTGGTTCAGGGTGAGAAGCAGGGGCAGGCTCTCCCACTGCATTCTCCTTCCCCATCCCAGCCTGGGGTCTCACCTGCAGCTTCACCCGCACACCATCCACGGTCACCACCTTGTTCTGAAAGAGAAGAAGGCAGAGGATGCGAGGGCGTGAGAAGCGTGGCCCCTGAGCTCTGCCGACATGCCGTCCTGGCCCCTCGCCAGGCCTAGAGGGGGCGCAGTGAGCCCCCCGCGACGGCTCCAGCCAGATCGTCCCCTCAGGGCAGCGGGAACCCTGTCCTCAGACCCCTCTGCTGTGGAGTCCTCTCTTCTGGGGACTGCGCCTGTTCTCACAGCACAGCAGGGCAAAGGGAGACAGAGAAACTTCCTGGCTCTCTCCAGGGCTGAGCAGGCAGCCCAGGGCTGGGTGGTGGAGGCCCTTTGCCCCTTCCCCACTTGGGGCTCCCTCTCCCGGAGCTCAGCCCCAGGAGATGAGCTGTCCGCCTGCATCCTGGGACCGCAGGACTAGATCTGTGAGGATCACCTTTCCTCTATCACCCGATAATCCTCTCCCTGAAGGAAGCTTCAGCTCTCCGCCTAGTCGAAGACGCATAGCTCCACCTGCTAGGGTTAGACCCTCTCTCTCCTGGACCCGCATGCAGATTTGTAATTATGGAGTCACCAAGTGAGAAGGAGAAACCCTGAAACCCAGGCGAGCTGCTCACTTCCTGTATGACCTGCCTAGCTCCTAAACCTAGTGCAGTTCTGTGCTTCCTGGGAACTCGAGAAAGCCTAGTTGAACTTTGAGGCCTTGCCAGAGAGGCCCAGCTCTGAGGGCCATGAGCAAAGAAGGGCTGTAGGCCGAGACACTCAGCTGACACTGTGGATGTGGTTGCCCTGCATGGAGATGGTTCCCCAGGTGTGGAGGAAGGGAAGACTCAGTCTCATTTTTTGTACCTTGTAGGTGGGTGAGGAGCCAACCCTGCCCAGACTTCTTTTTTTTTTTTGAGTTGGAGTCTCACTTTGTAGCTCAGGCTGGAGTGCAGTGAGTGGCACGCTCACGGCCACCCCAGCATCAACCTACTGGGCTCTGACGATCCTTCCACCTCATCCTTCCAAGTAGCTGGAACTACAGGCATGCGCTAGTAATTATGCCCAGCTAATTTTTGATTTATTGTAGAGACGAGATCTCGCCAAGTTGCCCGGGCTGGTCTCAAACCCGTGGTCTCAGGCAGTCCACTCGCCTTAGCCTCCCAAAGGGCTAGGAGGACAAACCGAGCCACCGAGCCTGGCCCAGACTTCTTCAACATGGCCACCTCTGAGGTCCCAGGGGAACATCCCTGATGCTCTCCAGGCAGTGAGCCATGAGGAGTCCCCGGGAGCCAGGGTGGGCAAGGAGAGGGCAGCCCCTGTGCCGGAACCACAGCCCTGGCTTGCTGCCAGAAGGAGGAGCCTGCAGCCACCTCACCCTGAAGTCTATGCCGACGGTGGCTATGAAGGTTCCGGACAGGAAGGCCCCGTCTTTGAATTGGATCAGGAAACAGGTTTTGCCGACGCCTGAGTCTCCCAGAAGCATCACCTAGGAGATGGGGCAGAGGCCGTTAATGGGGAGTCAAAGCAGCATCTGGGATTCCAGGAGAGATACCTGGAAAGAGGCTCAGCGGAGTAGGGGAGGCCAGACAAGGATGCTGACAGGTGATAACCCGGTTAGCAAGGGCACCTGCTCCCGGAAAGCCTGCCGCTGCATTCACCTGCCTCTCCTCGCCACACTCCTTGGCTCAGCTCCTGGGTTCTCTCACCTTCCTGTCCTCACCCAATTTCCTGGAAACCCGAGGTGGTCTAGACTCTGGCCACATTTGCCCACGGCCACACCATGCAGGGATTCCGCCCCTCTCTGTGTACTCATGTTGTCCCTCATCCACTCAAATGTACACGTGTGGGCCGGGCCATACTGACGGAAAGGGAGGCGTTCATACTTCGGACAGGAATTTTCACCCAAGGGTCTGTCAGGATCTTTTGGGGGAAAAGCACTATTGTCTGCAAATTCTATAATTACTGTTGTTTGGCGGTTTTTTGGGGGGGAGGGTCACAACATTTATTTGGAAGTTTCTAGTATGTTTTATGTCTGTGAGAGGGTTGCATGAATGAGGGAAGGCTGAAATTGATACTGGAGCGGAGAGATGTGTGGTCTGAAGTTCTCTCTGCAGAAACCTTCCAAGGTTTCTGGACCAATGACTGCAGACTGGCATCCCTGGGTCACCGTGGGTTGCTGGGTTCCAGGGAAGGAGCATGTGGAGGTGGGGTACGTGCCTCCCTTTTATGGTCTGCTAGCTTCTGGTCATCTCCAGAGAATGTGCAGGAACAGTGGGGAGGAGCCCTTTGTCCAATTACTC
The DNA here is from genome assembly GCF_000164805.1 of Carlito syrichta. Classification (NCBI taxonomy): domain Eukaryota; kingdom Metazoa; phylum Chordata; class Mammalia; order Primates; family Tarsiidae; genus Carlito; species Carlito syrichta. The sequence continues at coordinate 105,727 of NW_007247087.1, forward strand.
CCCAGTCTTGGAGAACAGGGGTCTAAACTCAGTGCTGGAATTTTCCCACTTGACTGGTTAGACACCTTACTGGATAGAGCAGGGATGCGGTTTGAAATATTTCTGAGACTCTGAACTTGACAGAGGAGTCTTTCCTGCCGTGGGCACGGGGTGCCGGGCCTGGTACTTGGTGGAGAGGCAGGGGCTGAGCAGGAGTGTGAAGACCGGAGTTCTGGTTTGTAAGTGGCCTGCTGTGTGATCTTGGGAAGATTCCTTCACTTTTTTGAGGCTTGGGTTCCACAGAAGGTAGAAGGGGGGAGGGAACATTTCTTTGAGGACTTTCTAGAGTCTGTTAATGGCTAGGGCCAATAATGTTGGCACGAACTGCCCAAGACTCAGGGAAGTGTGTCCCAGGGGTGGGTACTGCCTGCTTGTGGACCCATCCCCCCTAGTCTGGTCCAAGGAGCTCCCACCAGGCTCCTCTCAGACGGTCCTGGATTCAGTCCCCTGGGACAGGCACGGGGAGGCTGGGGCCAAATCTGCAGATGCTGCTTGGTCAGGGGACAGATGAAGGGGTGGGGGACAAGAAGCTCTCTAGAACCCATACTCCTCCCGGGCTCCTGAGTCCCAGCTCCAGAGGGGAAAGAAGGAGGGAGGGCGGGCCAGAGCCTATGTACTTTACAGATCACAGCTGCCTTGAGCAAACGATGCCAGCTACCCACCCAGCTGGGCAATTCCACCAAACACAAACAGCTGCCCAGCCTGGCCACCTCCTAGGCAAACAGCCCAGCTGGTGTGCAGGGCAATAAGATCAGGCCATCCCCATCAGCAGGGGGGCTCCCCCTCCCCCGAGGGTGCAAGGGCCCATTTCCTGCCACAAGCCCACACAGGACGCCTATCTCAACGGCTCTGGGAGGGTGACTTGCAGAGTGGCTTTCCCTGAAACACTGGGGTGGACGCTGAGGCCCCCTGCGAGAGTGAGTCCCTGTGCGGGGGAGGAAACCAAGGCACAGAACGAGGCCCTGCGGTGTGATCCAGGACAGCCCTCGCCCCATCCCCGTCCCTGCAGAGGAAGAGTGGAAGCTCTGGCCCTCCGGGGCGGCTCTCTCAGAGTTTCTGGTGCCTGCTCTCTCCCGGGGCGCAGATGGAGGGAGACAGGCCGGTGTCCATCACCGTCCCCATCTTCTACCACACAGGGCATCCCTGGGGAGGGCACCAGCCCCAGAGAGCCACCTCGCAGCTCTCCAGGTGAGGGATGTAGTGACGACTCATCACTAAGCTCCTTCTCAGGGTCTACAAATTCCCAGGTGGGCCTGTGTGCGGCCTGGCAGCATCCAGGGGGGGCCTCCGATTGCTGGGAGGGAGTGGGAGGCAGCGCCGGCAGCGGTCGGAGAGGTAAAGGGCAGGGCTGGGGGGCGGCCGGGGGACCTAATGAGTTTAGGCTTAGGGCCTGAAAACTGGATGTCGGACCGCAGTCGAGAGCCTCGCTCAGAAGACGGCGTTTGACCGCGAGTTGCTCGCCGCCAGGGGCCGTCGTCCCTGAGTTTCCAAGCGTCCAGTTTCCCAGCATTTCCTAGCCTGTGCCCGGGAGCGCTGCGCCCGCGACCCATCCTAAAATGCATGGCTTCCCGGGCCTCGTGGGCCGGAATGTGGCCGAAGCAGCCTGAGTTAGGGTCCGCGTGTGTCTGGTTCAGTCTTCCCGATCTTCTGGGCCCCGCCCGCACCGCGCCAGCCTAGATCC
>NW_007247087.1:108057-108813 GCF_000164805.1 Carlito syrichta
CTCGCCTCTGCCAGTGCGCGCGCATCTGACTACGGCTGTGTGGCCCGACCGGGACCTTTTTCCCCGGTCGGAGTGCCACTCTGCCGCCCAGGCTAGGTGCATGCCACACGCGTGGCCACTGCAGCCGCCATCAGCCGGGCTCCGGCGAGCATTCTGCCTCAGCCTTCCTAGTCGCCGGAACTATGGGCGCAGGCCTCCAAGCCCGGCTCGTTTTAAAGACACTTATGGTAGGGAGGCGGGCTCATCATGTTGCCCAGGCTGGTCTCAAACCCCTGGACTCAGGCAGTCCTCGCCTCCGCCTCCCAAAGTGCTATGACAAGTGTGAGCCGCAGCACCTGGTCTGATTTTGGACTTCTAGCCTCCAGCTGTGGCCTGTTGATGTTGTTGGCTCCGCCAATGCCCTCTTTGCGGGGTGGCGAGTTTGGAGTTGAGAAGATTGGATATCGCCGTGAATACTCCAGAAATAGAGAAATGAGGTGTCTCTCGTCCCACTGCTGTGCTGGAGCTCGGATGGATTCATCTGAACTGAAGGAAGAAGTCCATGAACATGGGGTGGGCGCATGTCCCCTCTGGGTGGTGCCTGTCCGGCCTGCGGGGTTTGCAGTGTTCGGGCCGTGTCACATAAAGAGTGTGCCCAAGCCGGGCTCGGTGGCTCAGTCCGTAGTCCCAGCACTTTGGGAGGCCGAGGTGAGTGGATTGCCTGAGCCCGCGGGTTCGAGACCCGTCTGGGCAACTTGGAGAGACCTCGTCTCTACA
>NW_007247087.1:109116-111398 GCF_000164805.1 Carlito syrichta
CCAACTCAAAAAAAAAAAAAGAGTGTGCACAAACTGTCTCCAGGGCCACCGTGACGTCCTGCAGTGTGTTCAGGGGCAGAATCGGTGAGTCAGAAGCAGCTTGGGGCTCAGAGGTGTTCCAGTAGGGACAGTGCAGAGGAGGGACCGGGGGTCTGTAGATGTGGCTGACCTGGAGCACAGCCCCTGGGATGATCATTTTAAGAGGTTTCCCCCGTGGCAGCCGGTAGCGCTCTCCAGACACACCCCACCCTCCATCGTACACAGACACACTCACCCCTCACACCACACCACAGACACACACACCCACATCGCACCACAGATATGCTCACCCCTCACGCCACACACCACACACCACGTGCACATGTTCCCTACATCACACACCGACACACTCAGCCCTCACATCACATACCACAGACACGCACCCCTCACATCACGGACGCATGCACACACCCCCTCCATCACACCCACACTCACCCCTCACACCACACCACAGATGCACACACCTCCCGCCACACACTCACTCCCCCCATGTCACGTACTTCTTTCTATTATACCACAGACACACACCTCGAATCCTACCACAAATACACACACACTCCCTACATTATACCGTGCATACGTACCTCACATCATACCATAAACACATACTCCTCACGCCACAACACACACTTCACATCATGCCACACACACTTCACGCTGCAAGCACACGTACACCTCACAGCATACGGCACACAGTCTTTTTTTTTTTTTTTTTTTGAGTTGGAGTCTCACTCGGTCACCCCAAACTGGAGTGCAGTGGCCGCTCCCGGCCACCGCAGCCTTGCCTGCTGGGCTCCGGCGATCCTTCCGCCTCAGCCTTCCAGGTAGCCGGAATTACAGGCGCGCGCTACCACGCCCGGCTGATTTTTTGATTGTTATTGTAGAGATGAGGTCTCGCTGCCCAGGCGGGTCTCGAACCCGCGGGCTCAGGCAATCCATTCACCTCAGTCTCCCAAAGGCGCGGGATTACAGGCTGAGCCACCGAGCCCGGCAACACACAGTCTTACACAACTCCCAAACACACACACACCTCCTTTCGCCCAAGGCATATGCACACCTGTCATCACATACGTGGATGACATCACACCATCAAAACCCAGACACCACTGCACAAGCCCGTGCCTCCGAAGTGGCCCCCACCCCTCACATCATCGCCAAATGCACATATCACCTCCACATATGACCCCAACACCTCTGTCATCCCAGAGTCTGAAATGCACACACACCCCATGTGACCCTCACACAGATGACCTGCCCTCCTGACGACAAGCCACACCCTCACACAGCCGTGTGGATAGAGGCGGCCCTGGGCATTATGGGAGCCTCTCCATGCTTGTTCTGAGATGGACCCTTGTGTGCTCTGCTGTCCAGGTAGACAGAAGAAAACGCCGGAGCTGGGGAACAGTGCAGCCCAGTGAGCGCAGGGTCAGGATGTGGAGGAGGGACGAGGTCAGAGGCAGGCCGGAGGGATGATGTCTAAACTCATGTTTTGCAAAATGTGGCATGTGGACCACTGACATCAGAGCCCCCAGGTGGTGTGAGAATGCGGATTCTGGGCCCAGCCTGGTTGCATGGAAGCGGCATGTCTGTGAGTGGGCTCAGAATGTGCATTTCAGACAAGCTGCCCTGGAGGTCATTTTGCACACTGAATGGGGGTTTGAACCACTGGTCTGAACTGCAGCACCTTGACCTGCAGATGAGGGATTTAGATTTTATTTGGAAGGTAATAGGGAGTCACTGAAGGTTTCAGGTGGAGGGTGAGCAGAGTGAGGTTTTTGAAAGATGACTTTTACAGCAGTGTTTAAGCAAGACTGGAGAACTTGGGGGAAACTGAGGGAAGGAGCCTCTGAATGAAGGTGGGAGGGCCTGGCAGGAAACGATTATGTGAACCCCGTTGATGTCAGCACTCTGGTTAAACCCATGAGTAGGAGTCCACAGCCAGTTTGATAGATGGTGGAGTTGGTGATGGATAATTTGGAGAAGACTTTGACTTGAGAGGCGTCTATAGAGCACCTGGGCAGGCACCACTTCCAGAAGGCAATGGACCTGGCCATTTCTGAGGTAGTCACTCCACTCACCCTGGCTTCTCCAAACTGGAAGACCTGGGACGCCATCCCTCCCCTGCTTCCTGGGCTGCACCTCCTGAACTGGTCAGCAGAGGCTTCCATGGCCCCTTCTGCCTCAGCTTACGTCACAGGGCACTTGTGATTTGTCAGCTACATGTGATATTTCTTTTTTTTTTT
>NW_007247087.1:111418-117734 GCF_000164805.1 Carlito syrichta
TTTTTTTTTTTTTTTTTTTTTTTTTTTGAGTTGGAGTCTCATTGTCGCCCAGCCTGGAGTATGGTGCCATATTCATGGCCACTGCAGCCTCGACCTGCTGGGCTCAGGTGATCCTTCCACCTCAGCCTTCCAAGTAGCTGAAATCACAGGCACCCACACTACCACACCCAGCTAATTTTTGGGTTTATTGTAGAGACAAGGTCTCTCCAAGTTGCCCAGGCTGGTCTCGAATCCCTGGGCAATCCTCTCACTTCTGCCTCCCAAAGTGTTGGGATGACAGGCGTGAGCCACCGCACCTGGCCCATGAGATGTTTCAAACCCCTGTGTGAATGACAGATTACAGGTAAGCAAGTGTCTTGTGACCTGTTTTTCCAGGGACCCCTGGACACTGATACCTGGAGACCCCACTGTCCTCCAGTTCTTTGCTCAGGTGTCCCTAGGCCCTCACTCAGCATAAGCTGTGACAGGTTTCCCCTTAGGGGCATCAGGACATCCGGGTACTGACCGGTGTCAAGCAGATAGCCGAGGCTCAGGAGGTCCATCTGAGGACCGCGGGAGAGCCCAGCCCATCCTGTCTCAGGCTGCGTCAGGCTCTCAGTTGACCACGTGCTTCCTTTTTTCGTCTTAGGAGATTTCCTCATAGGAGATTTGCCAAGCCAGTAGCAAAATCTGGAGACCCCACCCCTGTGGTCTGTGGAATGTGAATCCAAGGTCACATAGCCACACCTACAGCACACTCACCCTACTCTCTGCCCTCTGTGCCAGACAGGTGGAAGGATGAATGAGGAGATGTGAGTGTGACCCTGAGGGCACGCTGCACCCTGGCTGCCGGGAGGCAGACTGGGCCTGGGCTGGGGTGGGTGACGCCTGGCACCAGGACATCCTGGTTCACTTCGTGGGAGCCTGGTCCAGGGCAGACTGCCAGGGCAGCCACGGTCTCCGGGTCTCAGCCCTGGCTTACCTAGCCTCCCCAGGAGCCCAGCTGGTCCCAGGCAGGGAAGAGCTCTGAGCACTGGGATTGAGGACAGATTCCAGGCCCTGGAACACACCCCAGTCAGCCTTTCACTTCTGACACATCTCCTGGGCGGTCACTCGAGAGCCATGTCTATCCTGGACCCCTGCCTTCCTGGCTGCCACCCACTGGGCAAGCCCAGTTTCTGGCTTTCTCTTTCACTCTTCCCCTCGGCGTGGCACTGCTGTGTCCTGGCCCCAGGGGTGACTTTACAGGTCCTGTGCCCTGACGGTCCTAGAGGCTCGCAAATGCCTGTGCTGTCTGATAAATGACACCTGCTCGTTCCCCTCTCTGGATTCTGAGACCCAACGGAGGGCTCTGCTCCTCCCGCTATAGTCTGAGAGAGGAGCAGAGAGAGCCCTCTCCAAGGGCTTCCTGGAAAGTCAAGGGCACCTGCAGCCACAGGCATGGTGGACGTGCGGGGAGACGTGTGGCAGAGAAGGGACCACACGTGGTCACACTGGAGAGGACTGTGCTTCCTTTATCTGAGCTCCCTGTGCTGTGCCCCAGGAAAGATGGAGGGCTAAAAATGGATCTTTAACCCTCAGTCTGCCAGCTCCTGGGGGCTCATGCGACAACGCTATGTTTGGACTGTGCTCCGAGTTTAGTCATTCCTTTGTCTCTCTAGACTTTTGTTGATCTATATCAAGACATTCCTTTGCTTTCGAGCCTCCAGTTGTGTTTAGCCAGTGGGGGTCCCAGAAGGAGATGGGGAGCAGGAAGAGGGGGAGGGAGCACAGGGGGTTTTGCTCCCTCGACTGCCTCCCTGGGAGTTCCCATGGGCTGCCATGTCCCTCCACTGAAGGTCGCACACTGTGCCTGTCAGGCTTTCTTTGTCTCTGTGTTCCCTCCCCTGCCCCTTGAGGCTGGAGATGGATGAAGTCCCCGTACTACCCAAGGGCACAGCACTGTCCATCCTGGTCACGAGAACCCTCCAACACCTCAGGAAATAGTCTTTTCATCAAACCTCCTTGAGTGATGCACCCTGAGTGTCCCTCTGTTTCCTGCTGGCACCCTGACAGAGACATGCTGGGGCACGGAGGGCCCGTGCCCGGGGCCAACAGTGCCAACGAGTGCTTACTGTGAATCCGATGCCCACGGTGGCCGAGAAGGAGCCTGGGATGAACTTGCCCTGATCGAACTGCACCAGCAGAGATGTCTTCCCCACGCCACTGTCGCCCACCAGGATGGTCTGAAAGGGAGACACAGAGAGAGGGGTGAGGCCTATATATGCACCCAGAGGTGGTTCCCTCAATGAGTGAATGAAAGAATGAATGGATGGACGCCTTAGTTTCAAAGTGGACAGTAGCTACTTTCCAAAGACAAACATTCAAGATTGTTAGAAAGACTTAGGGGGTGCAAACTTTAGCTAGACTTGCAAACATAAAAACAGCAACAACGAGGGAAAAGACTATATGAGGACACAGAGAAGACACCATCTGCAAGGCAAGGAGAGAGGCCTCAGAACTCAAATCTGCCAACACCTTGATCTCGGACTTCAGGCCTCCAGAAATGTGAGAAAATAAATTTCTGTTGTTTAAATCATCTAGTCTGTGACACTTCTGTGGCAGCCTGAGCAAACTAACACACCATCATAGAGGAAATGCTGTGAGTACAGAGGTGAGCTTAGAGCTCTGGAAAAAACAAACAAACAAACAAACAAAAAACAGCAACAACATAAAAGTATAGAGATTGGCAGGGCTTCCTTGGGTCAGGTCCATGGATCCCAGCCACCATGGGATCCGTGGTGGGATTTAGGCCTCAGAGATGTCCTGTGGCTGAGGGAGTAAGTTCTTTCTGAGCACACACACACACACACACACACACACACACACACACACACACACACAATATGTGCATACACTTACAGACACACACACACATATACACAAACATACTAAACTCTTGATTTTCTATTGAAGTCACTAAAGGCATGAAAGCTATAGAAGAAGTCTCGTTCCAACCCAGGTGAATGAACATCTGAGGTGACCATAAGAATGTGCCTCTGAGCTGGGCTTGGTGGCTCAGCCTGTAATCCTGCACCTTTGGGAGGCTGAGGTGAGTGGATTGCCTGAGCCTGAGAGTTTGAGACCCACCTGGGCAACTTGGCGAGACCTCATCTCTACAATCAATCAAAAGAATCAGCCAGACGTGGTGGTGTGTGCCTGTAGTTCCAGCTACTTGGAAGACTGAAGCAGAAGGATCATCTGAGCCCAGCAGGTCGAGGCACTGCACTCCAGCCTGGGCGACAGAGTAAGACTCCAACTCAATAAATAAATAAATAGATAAACAAATAAATAAATGAATGAGAATCTCAGACTTCCAACCACAGGACACAAATGACCAAGGGTGCCCACTGCTGTGCTCTGAAGTCCACTGTTGTGTTTGCACAAAGACCACGCTTCCTAGGGGCCTAGAACATGGCGAGGACTTTGATGCCCTTGTCTGTGTTTCCCCCATTCCCTCAACCTTCCGAACCAAATCCTATTCAGTTTTTATTTTCTCCTGGATTAAAGAGCTTCATTTGTTTGTTATGTGCAGTGACTTTATTTTTTTTCAGTCAGAGTCTCCAGACGAGTGCAGTGGCACGCTTACTACCACTGCAGCCTCAACCTGCTGGACTCAAGTAATCCTTTTGCCTCAACCTTCCAAGTAGCTGGAACTACAGGTGTGTGCCACTATGCATGGATAATTTTTTGATTTATTGTAGAGATGAGGTCTCGTCAAGTTGCCCAGGCTGGTCTCGAGCCTTGGGCTCAGGCACTCCTCTCACCTCTGCCTCCCAAAGTGCTGAGATGACAGGTGTGTGCCTCTGTGCCAGTCTGCAGTGGCTTTAATAATTTACATTTCAAATCTAACTTCCTCAGGCTTTAAGATGTGCTCCTTGGAAAGAATATTCCAGAATGTGAGGAGTGGTTCATTTATAAACACCTCATTCATTTCCTAAAGGATATAACAGATTCTCATTCTTTCCCCTTTTATCCTTTTTCTTTCCAGGGTGAAGAGCTCCCCATTACTTTCTTTTCTCGTCATAAGAAACAGTCCCATCTTCTTAGGACCCTCTCTGGCTCAGTCCCATCTTCTTAGGACCCTCTGACAGGCACAGGGGTGCACACAGGTTTAGCATTTCAGATTCAGTGAAACCCTGGCTCAGGGCAGGGCAGGACAGTGTTCTCATATTGGTCTTTGTTGCAGCATCAGTCTTTTGACAACGATTCCAAGAGCTTTCTATCTGGGCCATAACTGAGACCTCAGCGCTGGGCAATTAAGCATTGTTGGCTCATTTCCCTCTCAATCCAGGACCTCTCTTAAGCCTGTACCTCCTCTCTGTGCCCCTCCTGTGAAGCAAGGAGCCCACAGGTCAAAGGCCCGGGTCCCTCCTATAGTCTAAGCTTTGCCAAGCTCTCTGCTTAGTGTTACTTCCCTAGGTCTGAGGTGTGACCAAGGGGTGGCTGTTTGCAGGAACCGTGAACAGAGCTTGAGCATGGAGCCTGAGGTGTCCACATGCATTCTTCTGAGAGTCTTTGGAGTTAGGGTGCGCAGGAAGGGGAAAAGAAGGGGAGGAACGGCTTGTAGGTGGGGGCTGGGAATAGGAGACTGGCTGTCTGCAGGCTGTCACATTTTGGTGTGGAACTTCTGAGAATCTTACGTTCTTCCCCCCCCCCCCCCCCCCCCCGTTAGCAAACCGAAAATCCTGCATTCTGTCCTGGTATATTAGAAAGAAGGAAGGACGTTATGGGCTTCCATTTGAATCCTGGCCCATGTTCCCAAATGTTAGGGCTGAGTCTGCCTGGATCCATTCCCTTAGATACACTGGAGCTTCTCTCTACATCAGCATCTACTGGGATTTCCCTGAAGTTTCTCCATATTTGTTCACTGCTTGGAGAAATCAACTTTGGGCTCAGATTTTTCACTGTGCTTCCCTCAGCATTTATGAAAATGTTATTTAATTGTGATTCTGACAGAAACCTGTGTCAACTTTGCTATTCAGACCGATGTCTTTGGTCTCTTCTCTTTGTTTTTGTTTTTTGTTTTTTGAGTTGGAGTCTCACTCTGTCACCCAGGCTGGAGTGCAGTGGCACACTGACAGCCACTGCAGCCTCCACCTGCTGGGCTCAGGTGATCCTTCCGTCTCAGCCTTCCAAGTAGTTGGAACCACAGGCACGTCCCACCACACCTGGTTAATTTTTTCATTTATTGTAGAGACAAGGTCTCGCCAAGTTGCCCAGACTGGTCTTGAACCCCGGGACTTGGACAATCCTCTTGCCTCTGCCTCCCAAACAGCTGGAATTACAGGCGTGAGCCTCTTCGCCTAGCCCTCTCTTTTTTGAATCAGGGTTTCACTCTTTCCCCCAGACTGGAGTGCAGTGGCACAATCATGGGTCACCACAGTCTTGACCTCCTGGGCTCAGGTGATGATCCTTCTGCCTCAGCCTCTTGAGTAGCTGGCACTATAGGCATGCGCCACCATGTCTGGCTAATTTTTAAAGTTTTTGGTAGAGACGAGGTCTCTCTACGTTGCCCAGGCTGGTCTCAAACTCCTGAGCTCAAGCAATCCTCCTGCCTCGACCTTCCAAAGTGCTGGGATTATAGGCATGAGCCACCACGCCTGGCTTTTGTTCTGTTCTTCTTCTTCTTCTTCTTTTTTTTTTGAGTGGGAGTCTCATTCTGTCGCCCAGGCTGGAGTGTAGGAGTATGCTCATGGCCACTGCAGCTTCGACCTGCTGGGCTCAGGCAATCCTTCCTCTTCAGTCTTCCAAGTAACCAGAACAATAGGTGCACGCTACCAAGCCTGGATGATTTTTTAAATTTACTGTAGAGACGAAGTCTTGCCAAGTTATCCAGACTGGCTGTTTTCTTCTTAAGTCATTTTGTTTGAGTCTGTATTTGTGCCTTATCCACTTGAAAAGGGGATTGGAGGTAGTTTAAAACAAAACTCACATATACAAGAAGGCAGTTCAATGTAATGCCTAGCCAGGCATGGTAGCTCACACCTGTAATCCCAGCACTTTGGGAAGTGGAGGCGAGAGGATTGCCTAAACCCATGGGTTCGAGTCCAGCCTGGGCAACATGACGAGACCTTGTTTCTACAATAAATCAAAAAATTAGCCAGGTGTGGTGGCACATGAATGTAGTTGCAGCCACTTGGAAGGCTGAGGTGGAAGGATTGCCTGAGCCCAGAAGGTCCAGGCTGCAGTGGCCATGAGCATGGTATTCCACTCCAGCTTGGGTGGCAGAGTGAGACTCCGACTCAAAAGAAAAGGTAAGGTCTGAGAAAATATGTAACAGAAAGATATGTGTGTG
>NW_007247087.1:117754-120983 GCF_000164805.1 Carlito syrichta
TGGGGTGGGGCAAATCTTCCACCCCAGAGTGAAACTGGGTTGTTACTGCATTTGAGCATTGCATTTGTTTCTAGATTTCCTGGCAGTTGAGACAAAGTGGGAAGCCAGATGGGATGTATGGTACTTATTGTCTGACGTGGGACACACAAGTCTTTTCTATCAACGAGTATTTTCTCCTGGCATGCACTGGAGGAATATAAGAGGAATCGTTATATGGATTCTATAAGGAGCCTTGAATAACAAAATTGGCAATTGCAATTTTGCAGAAGGTATAATGCTTTTCCTATAACTGTTTTATCGACGCTGGATAAAAGCAGGGGCCTCACATTAAGTCATATTTTATCAAGGCCTCTCCATGGGACCCAGGCTAATGCTCTCTAAGTATTCTGCTTTCCTGTGATTCCATTATTCAGGGTCAGCATTTAGAAAACCTAGATGAACAGGGTGGTTGCTATGGCTCCTGAAGTGGCTCCGAGTGACCTCCTTAACAAGACAGGACATCGAGATGCCATAAAGGAAAAGATCGATAGATTTGCCGCATAGAAATAAAAATGTTTTGGTTGATAGAAGATTCCAGAGACAAAGTCAAATGAAATATGATACAGGAAAAATATTTGCAAGACATACAACAGACACAGAGTTACTATCCCTCATAGTATAAAGAGCTCTTAGAAGAAAACGTCAATAGAAAAATGAACAAAGAACTTGAAAAGGTATATTTTTTGTGTGTATTTATGTCCACTTGCTGGACTATAGTCTCAGTTACTCAAGATTAAACAATAACCTCAATGTTGCTGTGAAAGTACTTTGTTGATGTGCTTAACATCTGTGATCGGCTGACTTTACATCTTCAGTAATCTGAGTGGGCATCACCTGATTAATTGAAAGAGTTCAAGAGCAACACTGAGGTTTCCCTGAGGAAGAAGAAATTCTGCCTCAAGTCTGCAGCATCAGCTCCTGCCTGAGAATGTTTAGCCTTCTGGCTGGCCCTACAGATTTTGGATTGTCAGCCCCCATAGTCACGTAAGTCAATGGCTTGAAGCAAATTCTCTCTTTCTTCTATTCTCTATCTCTATTTCTATCTCTATCTCTATCTCTATTTCTATCTCTATCCTACTGAATTTATATTTATCTACTTATCATCTATCTATCTATCTAATTTATCTATCCTATCTTACTTTTTCTGTTTCTCTGGAGGACCCAAACTGATACAATATCATATATAGTTGTCTGAAAGAGTTTGATAATGGTCAATATTGGTTTAGATTTGGGGAAACAGGCACTCATGCATACACTATTGGTGAGCATATATGTTGGTGCAACATTTTTGGAGAGCAATTGACAAGATCTATCACAGTTGCCAATGCAAATCTCTTTGGCTTAGCAAGTCTATGGTTTTCTTTGCAAAAGTACACCCAGATCTGTATACAAGGATACTCACTGTAGTGCTTGTAAGAGTAAATAATTCAGCAATAAGGACTGGTGAAATAAACTTTAGAATATCCACACACTGCAGTACTGGGAAAACCGTAAAAAGGTGAGGTATATCTGTATGTACTGTTTGGGAGAAACAATACTGAGTGAAAGAAGTAAGGGACAGAGTGTTGCACTTAGTTTGATGACTAATGATATCCTACTTATGTGTATGTGCTGGAGTATGATCAACTTTTCTCAGGGAGGCAAGGGAGGTTGACAGGGGTTGCCTTTGAGGTTCTGAGGGGGGTAGGTGGAGAATGGAGAGAATAAAACTTACACTTTTAATTTTCTCTTTCTTTTTCTTTTTTTGAGTTGGAATCTCGCTCTGTCGCCCAGAATGGAGTGCAGTGGCCGCTCCCGGCCACCGCAGCCTCGACCTGCTGGGCTTCGGCGAGCCTTCCGCCTGAGCCTTCTGAGTGGCTGGAACTACAGGCACGCGCTACCACGCCCGGACAATTTTTTTATTTATTGTAGAGATGAGGTCTCGCCAAGTTGCCCAGGCGGGTCTCGAACCCGCGGGCTCAGGCAATCCACTCACTTCAGCCTCCCAAGGCACGGGATTACAGGCTGAGCCACCGAGCCCAGCTATTTTCTTCTCTCTTTCTATGCTTAAAAAAATTTTGCTTGCATGACTTTTTTAAAGAAAGTAGCTGGGAAGTATTGGGAAGTAGTACAGGTGTGCACCACCACGCCTTGCTAATTTTTTGTAGAGGTGAGGTCTCATTATGTTGCTCAGGCTGATCTCGAATTCCTGGGCTCAAGTAATCCTCCTACCTCGGCCTCCCAAAGTGCTGGGATTACAGGTGTGGAATACTGCGCCTGGATTTAGGTTTTCCTTTTTATGTCTTTCCTGTAAAAAGCCCAAATAAATGTAATAATCTAGTTGGTGAAGTAAGTCCATACATAAGTGATCCTTTATTTAAGCTGGAATAATTGCTTTTCAACAGAAGAAGAACAGAAGACTGGTAATGAATACACATACATATATTTGATAGTGATAATCTCTGTGGTAGGGCTAGAAACGATGTAAGATGCATTCTTTGTGTTTATCTGTATTTCGTTATTTTTCTGTAGTGAACAGATTGCTTCTGTAATGAGAAAAAAGTCTGCGTGTGTATTGGGGAGGCATGTTGTGCCAGGAGAGTCTGGGAAAAGTGAAGAGGAATGCTGACGTTTAGCCAGACTGTTGCTGCACAGTGCTTGCTTTGTTTTTCCAAATAAATCTTGCCTATTATTTGATGCTTAAGAAAAAAAATCAGACTTTCTGGGCAAAAGGAGTCTGAATTGCAGCTATTCCATGCTGGCGGTTTCAGCAAGTATTACACACCTCAGGTGCCCAAGGAGCAGGTGGCAAAGGTGACAGGAGCTCTGTTCTGAAAATCAAAGACCCCTATTGTCTCTTCTTCACAGAGGGCTAACTCACTGCTTTAGTCCCTTCGGGTGGGCTGCTAGAACAAAATACCATAAGCCGGGTGACTCATAAAAACAGACACTTATTTCTCATGGTTTTGGAGACTGGGAGGTCTAAGAACAAGGCACTGGCAGGTTCAGTGACATCCTCACAGAGGATGACTTCTCCCTGTGTCCTCACCTGGTGGAAGGGGCAGGGCAGCTCTCTGGGGCCTTTTTATAAGGGCTGTAATCCCATTCCTGAAGGCTCCACCCTCATGGCCCAATCTCCCCATGACCCTACTCCCTAACTACCATCACATTGGAGATCAGGTTCAACATATGATTTTTTTTTTTTTTTTTT
>NW_007247087.1:121110-123896 GCF_000164805.1 Carlito syrichta
TGCCCAGGCGGGTCTCGAACCCGCGGGCTCAGGCAATCCACTCACTCAGCCTCCCAAAGGTGCAGGATTACAGGCTGAGCCACTGAGCCCGGCTCAACATATGAATTTTATGGGGACACAAACATTCAGATCGTGGCACCTACTCTTTGGATACCCATGTTTTTCTAAAAAATAAGCTTTGGGCTGGGTTCAGTGGCTCAGCCTGTAATTCCAGCACTTTGAGACACCGAGGCGAGTGGATCGCCTGAGCCCGTGGGTTCAAGACCCACCTGTGCAACTTGACGGGACCTCGTCTCTACAATAAATCAAAAATTAGCTGGGCGTGGCAGTGTTCGCCTGTAGTTCTACTTGGAAGGCTGAGGGGGAAGGATTGCCTGAGGCCAGCAGGTCGAGGCTGCGGTGGCTGGGAGTGTGCCACTGCACTCCAGTCTGGGTGACAGAGTGAGAATCCAACTCAAATCAAATAAAATAATAATAAGCTTTGTCCCGTCTGGATTCCTGGAAAAGAACTTAGTTGACACCCAATTTACCATTCCATCAGCTGCAGAAAAGGGGCATTAGATCTGGAAAATGTTCAAGGTTTGTGGTATTCATTACTTGCTTTGTTAAATCTGTTTCCAGTTTATGGTAAAACTTTCTTTCATTTTTGGGAAGCATGTTTTGCAAACAACCTTAGAGTGGACACCCTGATGGCAGCCAACTTCAGGATTCTGTTTTATTAATTCCTGGATGTCAGTTTCCTTCTTCATTGCTCACACTAAACAGGATCTAAGAACAGCCGTTCTCTTTCTGTTTCTTTCTACTCTCCACACCTAGCAGGATGCAGCATGTCTTGCTTGTACCAGCCAGACCTGGTTTTGAATTCTAGCTCTGCCGTTTACTTGGATTGTGATCTCGAACAAATCACTTATACGCTCTGAGTGTCCATTTCTATGTCTGAACAACGGGAATAACGTCACCTTCCCTCCAGATTTGCAGTGAGGATTCAACGTAATAATTAGGTAAAATATGAAAGAACAAAAGTAAGCAGGCAAGATGACGGGAATAACGTCACCTTCCCTCCAGATTTGCAGTGAGGATTCAACGTAATAATTAGGTAAAATATGAAAGAACAAAAGTAAGCAGGCAAGATGACGTGTAATTGGGTTCGAGGGGAACTGAAAGGGCTCAGGGCTGGTTGCCTGGAACAGCTATGGCTATAAGAACAGAGACTGGTTGTCACAGAGAGCACTCAGGGCCAGGGGCAGAATGACAGTGTGGTGAAAACAGTGCGTTTGTTTGTTCGTTCTCTGCCAAAACTTACCGAGTACCTGCTATCTGCCAAATGGAGATCTAGCCACTGGTGACACAGCCCCGAGGGACTTCTGTCCAGAGTGGGAGAGGTCCCACCAAACTGGCTTTTTCCACATAACAGTTCTTCTGCCCATGAAGAAGCTGGGTTCTGAAAAGATCATCACAGTTTACAGGACCAAGAAGAGTTTTTGGGTTTGCTGTCCCTGGATACATTTTCACCAAATACAAGTGTGAGTTGGCCCTTGAAAGCTTTAAAACCAGACATACGACTTTGTCTTCTCAGTGATATTCGTTTTATAGGACACTTTTTCCTAAAGCAGACAGTGTTGTGGGCAGTGAAAATCAAGTGACATAAGCTTATACAACACATCGGGGCC
This sequence comes from Carlito syrichta, assembly GCF_000164805.1. Classification (NCBI taxonomy): domain Eukaryota; kingdom Metazoa; phylum Chordata; class Mammalia; order Primates; family Tarsiidae; genus Carlito; species Carlito syrichta. Next base: position 122,781 of record NW_007247087.1, read on the forward strand.
TCTCTCTGATTTCTGGAGTAAACCATGCGTTTCTGCAAAAAGAGGTTACAAGATGAGTGAGGCATAAACCTCACTGTTAAAAGGGATTATCTCAGGGTAGTGAGATTAGGGGCGATGAAATCTTTTTTTTTAAGCCTTACCTATGTTTCATACTTTATTTTCCTAAAATGAGCATGTGTTGCTTTTGTAAGTTAGACCAACTCATTACTTTTAATCATAAGCCCTAGATAGCTCTATAGGTCCTAGGTCTGCTGTGGTCTGGACAGCATCAGAGAGAGCTGTGAGGGTGGGGACAGGAGGCAGGAGGGGTGTCATGAAGAGCTGTAGGGACAGAGGCTCAGGGGATCCAGAGGCCACCAGGCAGCTAATGCCGTACAGAGTGGAAGGTGAGACAGCTGCCGTGGGGTGGGTCTAGGCTTGGTGGGGTTTTCTTTTCTTTCTTTTTTTTTTGAGTTGGAGTCTCACTCTGTCACCCAGGCTGGATTGCAGTGGCACGCTCACGGCCACCGCAACCTCGACCTGCTGGGCTCCGGCGATCCTTCCGCCTCAGCCTTCCAAGTAGCCGGAACTGCAGGCACACGCTACCACGCCTGGCTAATTTTTGATTTTATTGTAGAGACGAGGTCTGGCCAAGTTGCACGGGTGAGTCTTGAACCCAGGGGCTCAGGCAATCCTCTCCCCTCGGCTTCCCAAAGTGCTGGGATTATAGGCTTGAGCCACTGTGCCTGGCAGGGGTTTTCTTTTGATTTTTAAAAAATTGCCACGATGGTGCTGCAACACACTGCCCCAAAGCCAGCAGCACACATTTATGAGTTGGTAATTTAGCCTGGAGGTACAGTTTTGGCCTCAGTTGGGCTTTGTGTGTCTGGGGCCCGCTGGCTGTAGTTTGGGTGGCTCGGTTCTGCCCCGTGTCTCTGGTGTCCCTCCAGCAGGCCTGCCTGGGTGTGCTCCTTGGCAGAGACAGAGGCACAAGAGAGCAAGAGGAAAGGTAAGATGAGCCGGGCTCAGTGGCTCAGCCTGTAATCCCGCGCCTTGGGATGCTGAGTGAGTGGAATGCTGAACCCGCGGGTTCGAGACCCGCCTGGGCAAGTTGGCGAGACCTCATCTCTACAATAA